>NW_027228514.1:0-236156 GCF_037783145.1 Equus przewalskii
TTCACCAGCCGGCTACGCCAGAACCACGTGATGGACACTCCGAAATCATCTGCCGGACATGCCAGAACCACCTCTCAGAAGTTCCAGAACCACGTGCCGGAACGCCGGAATCACCTGCTGAGCATGCCTGAGCCACATGCTCGACTTGCAAAACACACCTGCCAGACACGCCAAAATCACCTGCCGGGTAAGCAAGAACCACGTGGCGGACACTCCGGAATCACCTGTCGGCCATGCCGGAACCACCTCTCAGACGTGTCAGAACCTCGTGCTGGACACGCCAGAACCACCTGCCGGACAGACCGGAACCACCTGCCGGACACGCCGGAACCACCTGCTCCACTCCCCAGAACCACCTGCCGGACACGCCAAAATCACCTGCCGGCTACGCCAGAACCACTCGGCAGACACTCCGGAATCACATGTCAGGCATTCCGGAACCACCTCTCAGAGGTGCCAGAACCACATGCCGGACACTCCGGGATCACCTGCCGGGCATGCCAGAACCACCTCTCAGACGTGCCAGAACCATGTGCCGGACACGCCGCAACCACCTGCTGAGTATGCCGGAACCACCTGCTCCACTCCCCAGAACCACCTGCTGGACACGCCAAAAAACACCTGCTGGCTACGCCAGAACCACTCGGCAGACACTCCGGAAACACCTCCAGGAAAGACCGGAACCACCTGCCGGACACGCCAGAATCACCAGCCCGCTACGCCACAACCACTTGTCGGACACTCCGGAATCACCTGCAGGGCATGCTGGAACCACCTCTCAGAGGTGCCACAGCCACATGCAGGAGACAGAGGTAGCACCTGCCGAGAATGCCGGAATTTCCTGATCCACTCCCCAGAACCACCTGCCGGACACGCCAAAATCACCTGCCGGCTACGCCAGAACCACTTGGCGGACACTCAAGAATCACCTGCCGGGCATGCCAGCACAACCTCTCCGAAGTGCCAGAAGCACGTGCCGGACAGGCCGGAACCATCTCCCGGACAGACCGGAAACACAGGAAACACTCGCCGGAACCACCTGCTTGACTCACCGGTCCCACCTGCCGGACACGCCAAAATCCCCTGCCCGCTGCACCAGAACCACGTGGTGGACAAGCCGGAATCACGTGAAGTGCATGCCGACACAACCTCTCAGAGGTGCCAGAACCACATGCCGGACACTCCGGAATCACCTGCCGGGCGTGCCGGAGCCATCTCTCAGACGTGCCACAACCACGTGCCGAAGAAACGAGAAGCAGCTGCCGAGCTCGCCGGAACCACCTGCTGGACATGCCGGAACCACCTGCCTCACAGGCCTAAATCATATGCCGGCTACGCCAAAACCACTTGGTGGACACTCCAGAATCACCTTGCGGGAATGTCGGAACCACGTCATGGACAGACGGCAAACACCTGCCGGACCTGCCGGAACCAACTGCCGAACACGCCGGAACCACCTGGTCGACTCACCAGAACCAACAGACGGACACATCAGAAACACCTGCGGGGTACACCAGAACCACTTGGAGGACTCTCCGGGATCACCTGCCGGGCATGCCGGAACCACCTCTCAGACGTGCCAGAACCATGTTCCGGACACGCTGGTACCACCTGCCGAGATCGCCAGAACCACCTGCTGGACACGCCAAATTCACCTGCCAGCTACGCCAGAACCACACGGCAGACACTCCGGAATCACCTGCCGGGCTGTCTGGAACCACCTGCCGGTCACGCCAACATCATCTTTCAGCTACGCCAGAACCACTTGGCGGACACTCCGGAAACACCTCTCCGGCCGGCCGGAAACACCTCTCAGACGTGCCAGAACCATGAGCCTGAGATGCCAGAACCACTCCCCGAACAGACGGAAACCACCTGCCAGACCCGCCTGAACCCCCTGGCGAGCACGCCTGATCCACCTGCTCAACTAGCCGGAACCACCGTCCTGACACGCCAAAATAACCTGCCGGCTACGCCACAACCATTTGGTGAACTCTTTGGAATCACCTGCCGGGCTGGCTCCAGAACCACTCGGCAGACTCTCCGGAACCACCTGCCGGGCATGCCGGAACCACCTCTCAGACATGCCGGAACCACATGCCAATGACACCAGAAGCACCTGCCGAGCACGCCAGAACCACCTGCTCGACTCGCCAAAACCACCTGCTGGACACGCCAAAATCACCTGCCGGCTACGCCACAACCATTTGGTGAACTCTTCGGAATCACCTGCCGGGCTTGCTGGAACCACCTGCCGGTCACGCCAACATCACCTGCCAGCTATGCCAGAACCACTTGACGGACACCATGGAAACACCTGTCGGGCCGGCCGGAACCACCTTTCAGACATGCCAGAACCATGTGCCTGAGATGCTGGAACCACTCCCCGAACAGACCGAAACCACCTGCCAGACCCGCCTGAACCCCCTGGCGAGCACGCCTGATCCACCTGCTCAACTAGCCGGAACCAACTTCCTGACACGCCAAAATCACCTGCCAGGTATACCAGAACCACTTGGTGGACTCTCCGGAATCTTCTGCCGGACATGCCAGAACCAGCTCTCAGACACACCAGAACCACGTGCCAGAGACGCCGGAAGCACCTGCTGAGCATGCCTCAGCCACCTGCTCGACTCGCAAGATACACCTGTCGGACAGGGGAAAATCACCTGCCGGGTACGCCAGAAACACTTGGCGGACGCTCCGGAATCACCTGTCGGGCGTGCCGGAACCACCTCTCAGACTTGCCTAAACCATGTTCTGGGCACGCCGGTACCACCTGCCGAGTATGCCGGAACCAGCTGATCCACTCCCCAGAACCACCTACTGGACACGCCAAAATCAACTGCCGGCTACGCCAGAACCACTCGGCAGACACTCCGGAATCACAGGCCAGGGATTCCGGAACCACCTCTCAGAGGTGCCAGAACCAAATGCCGGAGACTCCGGTATCACCTGCCGGGCATGCCGCAACCACATCTCAGAGGTGCCAGAACCACATGCCGGACACTCCGGAATCACCTGCCGGGCATGCTGGAACCACGTGCTGGACATGCCGGAACCACCTGCCGGACATGCCGGAACCACCTGCCGGACATTCCGGAACCACCGGCTCGACTCGCCGGAACCATGGCCGGACATGCAAAATCACCTGCCGGCTACGCCAGAACCACTTGGCGAACACTCCGGTATCACCTGCCAGGCATGCCGGAACCACCTCTCAGAGGTGCCAGAACCACATGCCGGAGACTCCGGAATCACCTGCCGGACATGCCGGAACCACCTGCCGGGCATGCCGGAACAACCGGCTCGACTCGCCGGAACCATTGCCGGACATGCAAAATCACCTGCCGGCTACGCCAAAACCACTTGGCGAACACTCCGGAATCACCTGCCGGACATGGCGGAACCACCTCTCAGACATGCCGGAACCACATGCCAATGACACCGGAAGCACCTGCCGAGCACGCCAGAACCACCTGCTCGACTCGCCAAAACCACCTGCTGCACACGCCAGAACCACTCGGCAGACACTCCGGAATCACCTGCCGGGCTGGCTGGAACCACCTGCCGGTCACGCCAACATCACCTTTCAGCTACGCCAGAAACACTTGGCGGACACTCCGGAATCACCTGTCGGGCTGACCACAACCACCTCTCTGACGTGTCAGAACCATGTGCCTGAGATGCCGGAACCACTCCCCTAACAGACCGAAACCACGTGCCAGACCCGCCTGAACCCCCTGGCGAGCACGCCTGATCCACCTGCTCAACTAGCCGGAACCACCTTCCTGACACGCCAAAATCACCTGCCAGGTATACCAGAACCACTTGGTGGACACTCCGGAATCATCTGCCGGACATGCCAGAACCAGCTCTCAGACACACCAGAACCACGTGCAAGAGACGCCGGAAGCACCAGCTGAGCATGCCTGAGCCACCTGCTCGACTCGAAAGAAACACCTGTCGGACATGCCAAAATCACCTGCCGGGTACGCCAGAAACACTTGGCGGACGCTCCGGAATCACCTGTCGGGAGTGCCGGAACCACCTCTCAGACTTGCCAGAACCATGTTCTGGACACGCCGGTACAACCTGCCGAGTATGCCGGAACCAGCTGATCCACTCCTCAGAACCACCTAGTGGACACGCAAAAATCAACTGCCGGCTACGCCAGAACCACTCGGCAGACACTCCGGAATCACATGCCAGGCATTCCGGAACCACCTCTCAGAGGTGCCAGAACCAAATGCCGGACACTCCGGTATCACCTGCCGGGCATGCCGGAACCACCTCTCAGAGGTGCCAGAACCACATGCTGGACACTCCGGAATCACCTGCCGGGCATGCTGGATCCACGTGCTGGACATGCCGGAATCACCTGACGGACATGCCGGAACCACCTGCCGGACATTCCTGAACCACCGGCTCGACTCGCCGGAGCCATTGCCGGACATGCAAAATCACCTGCCGGCTACGCCAGAACCACTTGACGAACACTCCGGTACCACCTGCCGGGCATGCCGGAACCACCTCTCAGAGGTGCCAGAACCACATGCCGGACACTCCGCAATCACCTGCCGAGCATGACGGAACCACCTCTCAGAGGTGCCGGAACCACATGCCAATGACACCGGAAGCACCTGCCGAGCACGCCAGAACCACCTGCTCGACTCGCCAAAACCACCTGCTGGACACGCCAAAATCACCTGCCGGCTACGCCACAACCATTTGGTGAACCCTTCGGAATCACCTGCCGGGCTGGCTGGAACCACCTGCCGGTCACGCCAACATCACCTGCCAGCTATGCCAGAACCACTTGGCGGACACCATGGAAACACCTGTCGTGCCGGCCGGAACCACCTCTCAGACGTGCCAGAACCATGTGCCTGAGATGCCGGAACCACACCACGAAAAGACCGAAACCACCTGCCAGACCCGGCTGAACCACCTGCCGAGCACGCCGGAATCACCTACTCGACTCGCCGGAACCACCTACGTGACACGCTGAAATCACCTGCCGGGTATGCCACAATCACTTGGTGGACACTCCGGAATCATCTGCCGGACATGCCAGAACCAGCTCTCAGACACACCAGAACCACGTGCCAGACACGCCGAATGCACCTGCTGATCATGCCTGAGCCAAATGCTCGACTTGCAAGAAACACCTGCCAGACACGCCAAAATCACCTCCCGGGTACGCCAGAAACACTTGGCGGACGCTCCGGAATCACCTGTCGGGCATGCCGGAACCAACTCTCAGACGTGCCAGAACCTCGTGCCGGACACGCCAGAACCACCTGCCGGACAGACCGGAAACACCTGCTGGACACGCCAGAACCACCGGCTCGACTCGCCGGAACCACCGCCGGACATGCAAAATGACCTGCCGGCTACACCAGAACCAGTTGGCGAACACTCCTGAATCACCTGTCGGGCATGCCGGAACCACCTCTCAGACTTGCCAGCACCATGTTCTGGACACGCCAGTACCACCTGCAGAGTGTGCCGGAACCACCTGATCCTCTCCCCAGAACCACCTGCTGGACACGCCAGAATCACCTGCCGACTACGCCAGAACCACTTAGCAGACACTCCGGAACCACCTGCCGGGCATGCCGGAACCACCTCTCAGAGGTGCCAGAACCACATGCCGGACACTCTGGAATCACCTGCCGGGCATGCCGGAACCATCTCTCAGACGTGCCAGAACCATGTTCCGGACACGCTGGTACCACCTGCCGAGCTCGCCAGAACCACCTGCTGGACACGCCAAATTCACCTGCCAGCTACGCCAGAACCACACGGCAGACACTCCGGAATCACCTGCCGGGCTGTCTGGAACCACCTGCCGGTCACGCCAACGTCACCCTTCAGCTACGCCAGAACCACTTGGCGGACACTCCGGAAACGCCTCTCCGGCCGGCCGGAAACACCTCTCAGACGTGCCAGAACCATGTGCCTGAGATGCCGGAACCACTCCCCGAACAGACCGAAACCACCTGCCAGACCCGCCTGAACCCCCTGGCGAGCACGCCTGATCCACCTGCTCAACTAGCCGGAACCACCTTCCTGACACGCCAAAATAACCTGCCAGCTACGCCACAACCATTTGGTGAACACTTCGGAATCACCTGCCGGGCTGGCTCCAGAACCACTCGGCAGACTCTCCGGAACCACCTGCCGGGCATGCCGGAACCACCTCTCAGACATGCCGGAACCACATGCCAATGACACAGGAAGCACCTGCCGAGCACGCCAGAACCACCTGCTCGACTCGCCAAAACCACCTGCTGGACACGCCAAAATCACCTGCCGGCTACGCCACAACTATTTGGTGAACTCTTCGGAATCACCTGCCGGGCTTGCTGGAACCACCTGGCGGTCACGCCAACATCACCTGCCAGCTATGCCAGAACCACTTGGCGGACAAAATGGAAACACCTGTCGGGCCGGCCGGAACCACCTCTCAGACATGCCAGAACCATGTGCCTGAGATGCCGGAACCACTCCCCGAACAGACCGAAACCACCTGTCAGACCCGCCTGAACCCCCTGGCGAGCACGCATCATCCACCAGCTCAACTAGCCGGAACCAACTTCCTGACACGCCAAAATCACCTGCCAGGTATACCAGAATCACTTGGTGGACACTCCGGAATCATCTGCCGGACATGCCAGAACCAGCTCTCAGACACACCAGAACCACGTGCCAGAGACGCCGGAAGCACCAGCTGAGCATGCCTGAGCCACCTGCTCGACTCGCAAGATACACCTGTCGGACAGGAGAAAATCACCTGCTGGGTACGCCAGAACCACTTGGCGAACACTCCGGAATCACCTTTCGGGCATGCCGGAACCACCTCTCAGAGGTGCCAGAACCAAATGCCGGAGACTCCGGAATCACCTGCCGGACATGCCGGAACCACCTGCCGGACATGCCGGAACAACCGGCTCGACTCGCCGGAACCATTGCCGGACATGCAAAATCACCTGCCGGCTACGCCAAAACCACTTGGCGAACACTCCGGAATCACCTGCCGGGCATGGCGGAACCACCTCTCAGACATGCCGGAACCACATGCCAATGACACCGGAAGCACCTGCCGAGCACGCCAGAACCACCTGCTCGACTCGCCAAAACCACCTGCTGCACACGCCAGAACCACTCGGCAGACACTCCGGAATCACCTGCCGGGCTGGCTGGAACCACCTGCCGGTCACGCCAACATCACCTTTCAGCTACGCCAGAAACACTTGGCGGACACTCCGGAATCACCTGTCGGGCCGACCACAACCACCTCTCTGACGTGTCAGAACCATGTGCCTGAGATGCCGGAACCACTCCCAGAACAGACCGAAACCACGTGCCAGACCCGCCTGAACCCCCTGGCGAGCACGCCTGATCCACCTGCTCAACAAGCCGGAACCACCTTCCTGACACGCCAAAATCACCTGCCAGGTATACCAGAACCACTTGTTGGACACTCCGAAATCATCTGCCGGACATGCCAGAACCAGCTCTCAGACACACCAGAACCAAGTGCAAGAGACGCCGGAAGCACCAGCTGAGCATGCCTGAGCCACCTGCTCGACTCGCAAGAAACACCTGTCGGACATGCCAAAATCACCTGCCGGGTACGCCAGAAACACTTGGCGGACGCTCCGGAATCACCTGTCGGGAGTGCCGGAACCACCTCTCAGACTTGCCAGAACCATGTTCTGGACACGCCGGTACAACCTGCCGAGTATGCCGGAACCAGCTGATCCACTCCTCAGAACCACCTAGTGGACACGCCAAAATCAACTGCCGGCTACGCCAGAACCACTCGGCAGACACTCCGGAATCACATGCCAGGCATTCCGGAACCACCTCTCAGAGGTGCCAGAACCAAATGCCGGACACTCCGGTATCACCAGCCGGGCATGCCGGAACCACCTCTCAGAGGTGCCAGAACCACATGCTGGACACTCCGGAATCACCTGCCGGGCATGCTGGAGCCACGTGCTGGACATGCCGGAATCACCTGCCGGACATGCCGGAACCACCTGCCGGACATTCCTGAACCACCGGCTCGACTCGCCGGAGCCATTGCCGGACATGCAAAATCACCTGCCGGCTACGCCATAACCACTTGGCGAACACTCCGGTATCACCTGCCGGGCATGCCGGAACCACCTCTCAGAGGTGCCGGAACCACATGCCGGACACTCCGTAATCACCGGCCGAGCATGCCGGAACCACCTCTCAGAGGTGCGGAACCACATGCCAATGATACCGGAAGCACCTGCCGAGCACGCCAGAACCACCTGCTCGACTCGCCAAAACCACCTGCTGGACACGCCAAAATCACCTGCCGGCTATGCCACAACCATTTGGTGAACTCTTCGGAATCACCTGCCGGGCTTGCTGGAACCACCTGCTGGTCACGCCAACATCACCTGCCAGCTATGCCAGAACCACTTGGCGGACACCATGGAAACACCTGTCGGGCCGGCCGGAACCACCTCTCAGACGTGCCAGAACCATGAGCCTTAGATGCCGGAACCACTCCCAGAACAGACCGAAACCACCTGCCAGACCCGCCTGAACCCCCTGGCGAGCACGCCTGATCCACCTGCTCAACTAGCCGGAACCACCTTCCTGACACGCCAAAATCACCTGCCAGGTATACCAGAACCACTTGGTGGACACTCCGGAATCATCTGCCGGACATGCCAGAACCAGCTCTCAGACACACCAGAACCACGTGCCAGAGACGCCGGAAGCACCTGCTGAGCATGCCTCAGCCACCTGCTCGACTCGCAAAACACCTGTCGGACATGCCAAAATCACCTGCCGGGTACGCCAGAAACACTTGGCGGACGCTCCGGAATCACCTGTCGGGAGTGCCGGAACCACCTCTCAGACTTGCCAGAACCATGTTCTGGACACGCCGGTACCACCTGCCGAGTATGGCGGAACCAGCTGATGCACTCCCCAGAACCACCTAGTGGAGACGCCAAAATCAACTGCCGGCTATGCCGGAAACACCGGCTCGACTCACCGGAACCACTGCCGGACATGCAAAATGACCTGCCGGCTATGCCAGAACCACTTGGCGAACACTCCGGAATCACCTGTCGGGCATGCCGGAACCACCTCTCAGACTTGCCAGAACCACATGCCGGACACTCCGGAATCACCTGCCGGGCATGCTGGAACCACGTGCTGGACATGCCGGAACCACCTGCCGGACAAGCCGGAACCACCTGCCAGACATTCGGGAACCACCGGCTCGATTCGCCGGAACCATTGCCGGACATGCAAAATCACCTGCCGGCTACGCCAGAACCACTTGGCGAACACTCCGGAATCACCTGCCGGGCATGGCGGAACCACCTCTCAGACATGCCGGAACCACATGCCAATGACACCGGAAGCACCTGCCGAGCACGCCAGAACCACATGCTTGACTCGCCAAATCCACCTGCTGGACGCGCCAAAACCACCTGCCGGCTACGCCAGAACCAATCGGCAGACACTCCGGAATCACATGCCAGGCATACCAGAACCACCTCTCAGAGGTGCCAGAACCAAATGCCGGAGACTCCGGTATCACCTGCAAGGCATGCCGGAACCACCTCTCAGAGGTGCCAGAACCACATGCCGCACACCCCGGAATCACCTGCCGGGCATGCCGGAACCACCTGCCGGACATGCCGGAACCACCGGCTCGACTTGCCGGAACCATTGCCGGACATGCAAAATCACCTGCCCGCTACGCCAGAACCACTTGGCGAACACTCCGGAATCACCTGTGGGGCATGGCGGAACCACCTCTCAGACATGCCGGAACCACATGCCAATGACACCGTAAGCACCTGCCGAGCACGCCAGAACCACCTGCTCGACTCGCCAAAACCTCCTGCTGGACATGCCAAAATCACCTGCCGGCTACGCCACAACCATTTGGTGAACCCTTCGGAATCACCTGCCGGGCTGGCTGTAACCACCTGCCGGTCATGCCAACATCACCTGCCAGCTATGCCAGAACCACTTGGCGGACACCATGCAAACACCTGTCGGGCCGGCCGGAACCACCTATCAGACGTGCCAGAACCATGTGCCTGAGATGCCGGAACCACACCCCGAACAGACCGAAACCACCTGCCAGACCCGCCTGAACCACCTGCCGAGCACGCCGGAACCACCTACTCGACTCGCTCGAACCACCTACCTGACACGCTAAAATCACCTGCCGGGTATGCCGCAACCACTTGGTGGACACTCCGGAATCATCTGCCGGACATGCCAGAACCAGCTCTCAGACACACCAGAATCACGTGCCAGACACGCCAGAAGCACCTGCTGAGCATGCCTGAGCCAAATGCTCGACTTGCAAGAAACACCTGCCAGACAAGCCAAAATCACCTGCCGGGTACGCCAAAACCTTGTGGCGGACATTCCGGAATCACCTGTCGGGCATGCCGGAACCAACTCTCAGACGTGCCAGAACCTCGTGCCGGTCACGCCAGAACCACCTGCCGGACACGCCGGAACCACCGGCTCGACTCGCCGGAACCACCGCTGGACATGCAAAATGACCTGCAGGCTACGCCAGAACCACTTGGCGAACACTCCGGAATCACCTCTCGGGCATGCCGGAACCGCCTCTCAGACTTGCCAGAACCATGTTCCGGACACGCCGGTACCACCTGCCGAGTATGCTGGAAACACCTGATCCACTCCCCAGAACCACCTGCTGGACACGCCAGAATCACCTGCCGACTACGCCAGAGCCACTCGGCAGACACTCCGGAACCACCTGCCGGGCATGCCAGAACCACTTCTCAGAGGTGCCAGAACCACATGCCGGACACTCCGGAATCACCTGCCGGGCATGCCGGAACCACCTCTCAGAGGTGCCAGAACCACATGCCGGACACTCCGGAATCACCTGCCGGGCATGCCGGAACCATCTCACAGACGTGCCAGAACCATGTTCCGGACACGCTGGTACCACCTGCTGAGCTCGCCGGAACCACGTGCTGGACACGCCAAAATCACCTGCCAGCTACGCCAGAACCACACGGCAGACACTCCGGAATCACCTGCCGGGCTGGCAGGAACCACCTGCCGGTCACGCCAACATCACCTTTCAGCTACGCCAGAACCACTTGGTGGACACTCCGGAAACACCTCTCCGGCCGTCCGGAACCACGTCTCAGACGTGCCAGAACCATGTGCCTGAGATGCCGGAACCACTCCCCGAACAGACCGAAACCACCTGCCAGACCCACCTGAACCCCCTGGCGAGCACGCCTGATCCACCTGCTCAACTAGCCGGAACCACCTTCCTGACACGCCAAAATAAACTGCCGGCTATGCCACAACCATTTGGTGAACTCTTCGGAATCACCTGCCGGGCAGGCTGGAACCACCGGCCGGTCATGCCAAAATCACCTGCCAGGTATACAAGAACCACTTGGTGGACACTCCGGAATCATCTGCCGGACATGCCACAACCAGCTCTCAGACACACCAGAAACACGTGCCAGAGACGCCGGAAGCACCAGCTGAGCATGCCTCACCACCTGCTCGACTCGCAAGAAACACCTGTCGGACATGCCAAAATCACCTGCCGGGTACGCCAGAAACACTTGGCGGACGCTCCGGAATCACCTGTCGGGCGTGCCGGAACCACCTCTCAGACTTGCCAGAACCATGTTCTGGACACGCCGGTACCACCTGCCGAGTATGCCGGAAGCAGCTGATCCACTCCCCAGAACCACCTAGTGGACACGCCAAAATCAACTGCCGGCTACGACAGAACCACTCGGCAGACACTCCGGAATCACCTGCTGGGCTGGCTTGAACCACCTTCCGGTCACGCCAACATCACCTTTCAGTTACGCCAGAACCACTTGGCGGACACTCCGGAAACACCTGTCGGGCCGGCCGGAACCACCTCTCAGACATGCCAGAACCATGTGCCTGAGATGCCGGAACCACTCCCCGAACAGACCGAAACCACCTGCCAGACCCGCTGAACCCCCTGGCGAGCACGCCTGATCCACCTGCTCAACTAGCCGGAACCGCCTTCCTGACACGCCAAAATCACCCGCCCGCTACGCCACAACCATTTGGGGAACTCTTCGGAATCACCTGCCAGTCTGTCTCCAGAACCACTCGGCAGACACTCCAGAACAACCTGCCGGGCATGCCGGAACCACATCTCAGACATGCCGGAACCACATGACAATGACACCGGAAGCACCTGCCAAGCACGCCAAAACCACCTGCTCGACTCGCTAAAACCACCTGCTGGACACGCCAAAATCACCTGCCGGCTACGCCACAACCATTTGGTGAACACTTCGGAATCACCTGCCGGGCTGTCTGGAACCACATGCCGGTCACGCCAACATCACCTGCCAGCTATGCCAGAACCACTTGGCGGACACCATGGAAACACCTGGCGGGCCGGCCGGAACCACCTGTCAGACGTGCCAGAACCATGTGCCTGAGATGCCGGAACCACACCCCGAACAGACCGAAACCACCTGCCAGACCCGCCTGAACCACCTGCCGAGCACGCAGGAACCACCTACTCGACTCGCACGAACCACCTACCTGACACGCTAAAATCACCTGCCGGGTATGCCGCAACCACTTGGTGGACACTCCGGAATCATCTGCCGGACATGCCAGAACCAGCTCTCAGACACACCAGAATCACGTGCCAGACACGCCAGAAGCACCTGCTGAGCATGCCTGAGCCAAATGCTCGACTTGCAAGAAACACCTGCCAGACAAGCCAAAATCACCTGCCGGGTACGCCAAAACCTTGTGGCGGACATTCCGGAATCACCTGTCGGGCATGCCGGAACCAACTCTCAGACGTGCCAGAACCTCGTGCCGGTCACGCCAGAACCACCTGCCGGACACGCCGGAACCACCGGCTCGACTCGCCGGAACCACCGCTGGACATGCAAAATGACCTGCAGGCTACGCCAGAACCACTTGGCGAACACTCCGGAATCACCTCTCGGGCATGCCGGAACCGCCTCTCAGACTTGCCAGAACCATGTTCCGGACACGCCGGTACCACCTGCCGAGTATGCTGGAAACACCTGATCCACTCCCCAGAACCACCTGCTGGACACGCCAGAATCACCTGCCGACTACGCCAGAGCCACTCGGCAGACACTCCGGAACCACCTGCCGGGCATGCCAGAACCACCTCTCAGAGGTGCCAGAACCACATGCCGGACACTCCGGAATCACCTGCCGGGCATGCCGGAACCACCTCTCAGAGGTGCCAGAACCACATGCCGGACACTCCGGAATCACCTGCCGGGCATGCCGGAACCATCTCTCAGACGTGCCAGAACCATGTTCCGGACACGCCGGTACCACCTGCCGAGCTCGCCGGAACCACGTGCTGGACACGCCAAAATCACCTGCCAGCTACGCCAGAACCACACGGCAGACACTCCGGAATCACCTGCCGGGCTGGCTGGAACCACCTGCCGGTCACGCCAACATCACCTTTCAGCTACGCCAGAACCACTTGGTGGACACTCCGGAAACACCTCTCCGGCCGTCCGGAACCACGTCTCAGACGTGCCAGAACCATGTGCCTGAGATGCCGGAACCACTCCCCGAACAGACCGAAACCACCTGCCAGACCCACCTGAACCCCCTGGCGAGCACGCCTGATCCACCTGCTCAACTAGCCGGAACCACCTTCCTGACACGCCAAAATAACCTGCCGGCTATGCCACAACCATTTGGTGAACTCTTCGGAATCACCTGCCGGGCAGGCTGGAACCACCGGCCGGTCATGCCAAAATCACCTGCCAGGTATACAAGAACCACTTGGTGGACACTCCGGAATCATCTGCCGGACATGCCAGAACCAGCTCTCAGACACACCAGAAACACGTGCCAGAGACGCCGGAAGCACCAGCTGAGCATGCCTCACCACCTGCTCGACTCGCAAGAAACACCTGTCGGACATGCCAAAATCACCTGCCGGGTACGCCAGAAACACTTGGCGGACGCTCCAGAATCACCTGTCGGGCGTGCCGGAACCACCTCTCAGACTTGCCAGAACCATGTTCTGGACACGCCGGTACCACCTGCCGAGTATGCCGGAACCAGCTGATCCACTCCCCAGAACCACCTAGTGGACACGCCAAAATCAACTGCCGGCTACGCCAGAACCACTCGGCAGACACTCCGGAATCACCTGCTGGGCTGGCTTGAACCACCTTCCGGTCACGCCAACATCACCTTTCAGTTACGCCAGAACCACTTGGCGGACACTCCGGAAACACCTGTCGGGCCGGCCGGAACCACCTCTCAGACATGCCAGAACCATGTGCCTGAGATGCCGGAACCACTCCCCGAAGAGACCGAAACCACCTGCCAGACCCGCCTGAACCCCCTGGCGAGCACGCCTGATCCACCTGCTCAACTAGCCGGAACCGCCTTCCTGACACGCCAAAATCACCCGCCCGCTACGCCACAACCATTTGGGGAACTCTTCGGAATCACCTGCCAGTCTGTCTCCAGAACCACTCGGCAGACACTCCGGAACAACCTGCCGGGCATGCCGGAACCACATCTCAGACATGCCGGAACCACATGCCAATGACACCGGAAGCACCTGCCGAGCACGCCAGAACCACCAGCTCGACTCGCCAAAACCACCTGCTGGACACGCCAAAATCACCTGCCGGCTACGCCACAACCATTTGGTGAACTCTTCGGAATCAACAGACGTGCTGGCTCCAGGACCACTCAGCAGACACTCCGGAACCACCGGCCGGGCATGCCGGAACCACCTCTCAGAGGTGCCAGAACAACATGCCGGACACTCCGGAATCACCTGCCGGGCATGCCGGAACCATCTCTCAGACGTGCCAGAACCATGTTCCGGACACGCCGGAACCACCTGACGAGCTCGCCGGAACCACCTGCTGGACACGCCAAAATCACCTGCCGGCTACGCCAGAACCACTCGGCAGAGACTCCGGAATCACGTGCCGGGCTGGCTGGAACCACCTGCCGGTCACTCCAACATCACCTTTCAGCTACGCCGGAACCACTTGGCGGACACTCCGGAAACACCTGTCGTGCCGGCCGAAACCACCTCTCAGAGGTGCCAGAACCACATGCCGGACACTCCGGGATCACCTGCCGAGCATGCCGGACCACCTGCTGGACATGCCGGAATCACCTGCCGGACGTGCCAGAACCACCGGCTCGACTCGCCGGAACCATTTCCGGACATTCAAAATCACCTGCCGGCTATGCCAGAACCACTTGTGGAACACTCCGGAATCACCTGCCGGGCATGGCGGAACCACCTCTCAGACATGCCGGAACCACATGCCAATGACACCGGAACCACCTGCCGAGCACGCAAGAAACACCTGCTCGACTCGACAAAACCACCTGCTGGACACGCCAAAATCACCTTCTGGCTACGCCACAACCATTTGGTGAACACTTCAGAATCACCTGCCGGGCTGGCTGGAACCACCTGCCGGTCACGCCAACATCACCTGCCAGCTATGCCAGAACCACTTGGCGGACACCATGGAAACACCTGTCGGGCCGGCCGGAACCACCTCTCAGACGTGCAAGAACCATGTGCCTGAGATGCCGGAACCACACCCCGAACAGACCGAAACCACCTGCCAGACGCGCATGAACCACCTGCCGAGCATGCCGGAACCACCTACTCGACTCGCTGGAACCACCTACCTGACACGCTAAAATCACCTGCCGGGTATGCCACAACCAGTTGGTGGACACTCCGGAATGATCTGCCGGACATGCCAGAACCAGCTCTCAGACACACCAGAAACACGTGCCAGACACGCCGGAAGCACCTGCTGAGCATGCCTGAGACAAATGCTCGACTTGCAAGAAACACCTGCCAGACACGCCAAAATCACCTGCCGGGTACGCCAGAACCACGTGGCGGACACTCCAGAATCTCCTGTCGGGCTTGCCGGAACCAACTCTCAGACGTGACAGGACTTCGTGCCAGTCATGCCAGAACCACCTGCCGGACACGCCGGAACCACCGGCTCGACTCGCCGGAACCACCGCCGGACATGCAAAATGACCTGCCGGCTACGCCAGAACCACTTGGCGAACACTCCGGAATCACCTGTCGGGCATGCCGGAACCACCTCTCAGACTTGCCAGAACCATGTTCCGGACACGCCGGTACCACCTGCAGAGTATGCCGGAACCACCTGGTCCACTCCCAAGAACCACCTGCTGGACACGCCAGAATCACCTGCTGACTACGCCAGAACCACTCGGCAGACACTCCGGAACCACCTGCCGGGCATGCCGGAACCACCTCTCAGAGGTGCCAGAACAACATGCCGGACACTCCAGAATCACCTGCCGGGCATGCCGGAACCACATCTCAGAGGTGAGAGAACCACATGCCGGACACTCTGGAATCACCTGCCGGGCATGCCGGAACCATCTCTCAGACGTTCCAGAACCATGTTCCGGACACGCTGGTACCACCAGCCGAGCTCGCCAGAACCACCTGCTGGACACGCCAAAATCACCTGCCAGCTACGCCAGAACCACACGGCAGAAACTCCGGAATCACCTGCCGGGCTGGCTGGAACCACCTGCCGGTCACGCCAACATCACCTTTCAGCTACTCCGGAACCACTTGGCGGACACTCCGGAAACACCTGTCGGGCCGGCCGGAACCACCTCTCAGACTTGCCAGAACCATGTTCTGGACGCTCCGGTACCACCTGCCGAGTATGGGGGAGCCAGCTGATCCACTCCCCAGAACCACCTAGTGGACACGCCAAAATCAACTGCTGGCTACGCCAGAACCACTCGGCAGACACTCCGGAATCACATGCCAGGCATTCCGGAACCACCTCTCAGAGGTGCCAGAACCAAATGCCGGACACTTCGGAATCACCTGCCGGGCATGGCGGAACCACCTCTCAGACATGCCGGAACAACATGCCGGACACTCCGGAATCACCTGCAGGGCATGCCCGAACCACCTCTCAGAGGTGCCAGAACGATGAGCCTGAGATGCCGGAACCACTCCCCGAACAGACCGAAACCACCAGCCAGACCCGCCTGAACCCCATGGCGAGCACGCATGATCCACCTGCTCAACTAGCCGGAACCACATTCCTGACACGCCAAAATCACCTGCCCGGTATACCAGAACCACTTGGTGGACACTCCGGAATCATCTGCCGGACATGCCAGAACCAGCTCTCAGACACACCAGAACCACGTGCCAGAGACGCCGGAAGCACCAGATGAGCATGCCTGAGCCACCTGCTCGACTCGCAAGAAACACATGTCGGACATGCCAAAATCACCTGTCGGGTACGCCAGAAACACTTGGCGGACGCTCCGGAATCACCTGCCAGGCATTCCGGAACCACCTCTCAGAGGTGCCAGAACCAAATGCCGGAGACTCCGGTATCACCTGCAGGGCATGCCGCAACCACCTCTCAGAGGTGCCAGAACCACATGCCGGACACTCCGGAATCACCTGCCGGGCATGCTGGAACCACCTTCCCGACATGCCGGAACCACCGGCTCGACTCGCCGGAACCATTGCCGGACATGCAAAATAACCTGCCGGCTACGCCAGAACCACTTGGCGAACACTCCGGAATCACCTGCCAGGCATGGCGGAACCACCTCTCAGACATGCAGGAACCGAATGCCAATGAAACCGGAAGCACCTGCCGAGCACGCCAGAAACACCTGCTCGACTCGCCAAAACCACCTGCTGGACACACCAAAATCACCTTCCGGCTACGCCACAACCATTTGGTGAACACTTTGGAATCACCTGCCGGGCTGGCTGGAACCACCTGCCGGTCACGCCAACATCACCTGCCAGCTATGCCAGAACCACTTGGCGGACACCATGGAAACAACCGTCGGGCCGGCCGGAACCACCTATCAGACGTGCCGGAACCATGTGCCTGAGATGCCGGAACCACACCCCGAACAGAGTGAAACCACCTGCAAGACCCGCCTGAACCACCTGCCGAGCACGCCGGAACCACCTCTCAGACATGCCGGAACCACATGCCAATGACACCGGAAGCACCTGCCGAGCACGCCAGAACCACCTGCTCGACTCGCCAAAACCACCTGCTGGACACGCCAAAATCACCTGCCGGCTACGCCACAACCATTTGGTGAACTCTTCGGAATCACCTGACGGTCTGGCTCCAGAACCACTCGGCTGACACTCCGGAACCACCTGCCGGGCTATGCCGGAACCACCTCTCAGACATGCCGGAACCACATGCCAATGACACCGGAAGCACCTGCCGTGCACGCCAGAACCACCTGCTCGAATCGCCAAAACCACCTGCTGGACACGCCAAAATCACCTGCCGGCTACGCCAGAACCACTCGGCAGACACTCCGGAATCACATGCGAGGCATTCCGGAACCACCTCTCAGAGGTGCCAGAACCAAATGCCGGACACTCCGGTATCACCTGCCGGGCATGCCGGAACCACCTCTCAGAGGTGCCAGAACCACATGCCGGACACTCCGGAATCACCTGCCGGGCATGCCGGAACCACCTGCCGGACATGCCGGAACCACTGGCTCGGCTCGCCGGAACCATGGCCGGACATGCAAAATCACCTGCCGGCTACGCCAGAACCACTTGGCGAACACTCTGGAATCACCTGCCGGGCATGCCGGAACCACCTCTCAGACATGCCGGACCACATGCCAATGACACCGGAAGCACCTGCCGAGCACGCCAGAACCACCTGCTCGACTCGCCAAAACCACCTGCTGGACACGCCAAAATCACCTGCCGGCTACGCCACAACCATTTGGTCAACTCTTCGGAATCACCTGCCGGGCTGGCTGGAACCACCTGCCGGTCACGCCAACATCACCTGCCAGCTATGCCAGAACCACTTGGCGGACACCATGGAAACACCTGTCGGGCGTGCCGGAACCACCTCTCAGACTTGCCAGAACCATGTTCTGGACACGCCGGTACCACCTGCCGAGTATGCCGGAAGCAGCTGATCCACTCCCCAGAACCACCTAGTGGACACGCCAAAATCAACTGCCGGCTACGACAGAACCACTCGGCAGACACTCCGGAATCACCTGCTGGGCTGGCTTGAACCACCTTCCGGTCACGCCAACATCACCTTTCAGTTACGCCAGAACCACTTGGCGGACACTCCGGAAACACCTGTCGGGCCGGCCGGAACCACCTCTCAGACATGCCAGAACCATGTGCCTGAGATGCCGGAACCACTCCCCGAAGAGACCGAAACCACCTGCCAGACCCGCCTGAACCCCCTGGCGAGCACGCCTGATCCACCTGCTCAACTAGCCGGAACCGCCTTCCTGACACGCCAAAATCACCCGCCCGCTACGCCACAACCATTTGGGGAACTCTTCGGAATCACCTGCCAGTCTGTCTCCAGAACCACTCGGCAGACACTCCGGAACAACCTGCCGGGCATGCCGGAACCACATCTCAGACATGCCGGAACCACATGCCAATGACACCGGAAGCACCTGCCAAGCACGCCAAAACCACCTGCTCGACTCGCCAAAACCACCTGCTGGACACGCCAAAATCACCTGCCGGCTACGCCACAACCATTTGGTGAACTCTTCGGAATCAACAGACGGTCTGGCTCCAGAACCACTCGGCAGACACTCCGGAACCACCTGCCGGGCATGCCGGAACCACCTCTCAGAGGTGACAGAACAACATGCCGGACACTCCGGAATCACATGCCGGGCATGCCGGAACCATCTCTCAGACGTGCCAGAACCATGTTCCGGACACGCCGGTACCACCTGACGAGCTCGCCGGAACCACCTGCTGGACACGCCAAAATCATCTGCCGGCTACGCCAGAACCACTCGGCAGACACTCCGGAATCACGTGCCGGGCTGGCTGGAACCACCTGCCGGTCACGCCAACATTACCTTTCAGCTACGCCGGAACCACTTGGCGGACACTCCGGATACACCTGTCTGGCCGGCCGGAACGACCTCTCAGAGGTGCCAGAACCAAATGCCGGACACTCCGGAATCACCTGCCGGGCATGCCGGATCCACCTGCCGGACATGCCGGAACCACCGGCTCGACTCGCCGGAACCATTGCCGGACATGCAAAATCACCTGCCGGCTATGCCTGAACCACTTGGGGTACACTCCGGAATCACCTGCCGGGCATGGCGGAAGCACCTCTCAGACATGCCGGAACCACATGCCAATGACACCGGAAGCACCTGCCGAGCACGCCAGAACCACCTGCTCGACTCGCCAAAACCACCTGCTGGACACGCCAAAATCACCTTCCGGCTACGCAGCAACCATTTGGTGAACACTCCGGAATCACCTGCCGGGCTGGCTGGAACCACCTGTCGGTCACGCCAACATCACCTTTCAGCTACGCCGGAACCACTAGGCGGACACTCCGGAAACACCTGTAGGGCCGGCCGGAACCACCTCTCAGACGTGCCAGAACCATGTGCCTGAGATGCCGGAACCACTCCCCGAACAGACCGAAACCACCTTCCAGACCCGCCTGAACCCCCGGGCGAGCACGCCTGATCCACCTGCTCAACTAGCCGTAACCACCTTCCAGACACGCCAAAATCACCTGCCAGGTCTACCAGAACCACTTCGTGGTCACTCCGGAATCATCTGCCAGAAATGACAGAACCAGCCCTCTGACACACCAGAACCACGTGCCGAACACGCCGGAAGCACCTGCTGATAATGCCTGAGCCACATGCTCGACTTGCAAGAAACACATGCCAGACAAGCCAAAATCACCTGCCGGGTACGCCAGAACCACATGGCGGACTCTCCGGAATCACCTGTCGGGCATGCCGGAACCAACTTTCAGATGTGCCAGAACCTTGTGCCGGACTCGCCAGAACCACCTGCCGGACAGACCGGAAACACCTGCCGGACACGCCGGAACCACCGGCTTGACTCGCCGGAACCACCGCCGGACATGCAAAATGACATGCCGGCTACGCCAGAACCACTAGGCGAACACTCCTGAATCACCTGTCGGGCATGCCGGAACCACCTCTCAGACTTGCCAGAACCAAGTTCCGGACACGCCGGTACCACCTGCCAAGTATGCCGGAACCACCTGATCCACTCCCCAGAACCACCTGCTGGACACGCCAGAATCACCTGCCGACTACGCCAGAACCACTCGGCAGACACTCCGGAACCACCTGTCGGGCATGCCGGAACCACCTCTCAGAGGTGCCAGAACCACATGCCGGACACTCCGGAATCACCTGCCGGGCATGCCGGAACCACCTCTCAGAGGTGCCAGAAGCATGTTCCGGACACGCCGGTACCACCTGCCGAGCTCGCCAGAACCACCCGCTGGTCACGCCAAAATCACCTGCAGGCTACGGCAGAACCACGTAGCAGACGCTCCCGAATCACCTGCCGGGCTGGCTGGAACCACCTCTCAGACTTGCCGGAACCATGTTCTGGACGCTCCGGTACCACCTGCCGAGTATGGGGGAGCCAGCTGATCCACTCCCCAGAACCACCTAGTGGACACGCCAAAATCAACTGCTGGCTACGCCAGAACCACTCGGCAGACACTCCGGAATCACATGCCAGGCATTCCGGAACCACCTCTCAGAGGTGCCAGAACCAAATGCCGGACACTTCGGAATCACCTGCCGGGCATGGCGGAACCACCTCTCAGACATGCCGGAACAACATGCCGGACACTCCGGAATCACCTGCAGGGCATGCCCGAACCACCTCTCAGAGGTGCCAGAACGATGAGCCTGAGATGCCGGAACCACTCCCCGAACAGACCGAAACCACCTGCCAGACCCGCCTGAACCCCATGGTGAGCACGCATGATCCACCTGCTCAACTAGCCGGAACCACATTCCTGACACGCCAAAATCACCTGCCCGGTATACCAGAACCTCTTGGTGGACACTCCGGAATCATCTGCCGGACATGCCAGAACCAGCTCTCAGACACACCAGAACCACGTGCCAGAGACGCCGGAAGCACCAGCTGAGCATGCCTGAGCCACCTGCTCGACTCGCAAGAAACACCTGTCGGACATGCCAAAATCACCTGTCGGGTACGCCCGAAACACTTGGCGGACGCTCCGGAATCACCTGCCAGGCATTCCGGAACCACCTCTCAGAGGTGCCAGAACCAAATGCCGGAGACTCCGGTATCACCTGCAGGGCATGCCGCAACCACCTCTCAGAGGTGCCAGAACCACATGCCGGACACTCCGGAATCACCTGCCGGGCATGCTGGAACCACCTTCCCGACATGCCGGAACCACCGGCTCGACTCGCCGGAACCATTGCCGGACATGCAAAATAACCTGCCGGCTACGCCAGAGCCACTTGGCGAACACTCCGGAATCACCTGCCAGGCATGGCGGAACCACCTCTCAGACATGCAGGAACCGAATGCCAATGAAACCGGAAGCACCTGCCGAGCACGCCAAAAACACCTGCTCGACTCGCCAAAACCACCTGCTGGACACACCAAAATCACCTTCCGGCTACGCCACAACCATTTGGTGAACACTTTGGAATCACCTGCCGGGCTGGCTGGAACCACCTGCCGGTCACGCCAACATCACCTGCCAGCTATGCCAGAACCACTTGGCGGACACCATGGAAACAACCGTCGGGCCGGCCGGAACCACCTATCAGACGTGCCGGAACCATGTGCCTGAGATGCCGGAACCACACCCCGAACAGAGTGAAACCACCTGCAAGACCCGCCTGAACCACCTGCCGAGCACGCCGGAACCACCTCTCAGACATGCCGGAACCACATGCCAATGACACCGGAAGCACCTGCCGAGCACGCCAGAACCACCTGCTCGACTCGCCAAAACCACCTGCTGGACACGCCAAAATCACCTGCCGGCTACGCCACAACCATTTGGTGAACTCTTCGGAATCACCTGACGGTCTGGCTCCAGAACCACTCGGCTGACACTCCGGAACCACCTGCCGGGCTATGCCGGAACCACCTCTCAGACATGCCGGAACCACATGCCAATGACACCGGAAGCACCTGCCGTGCACGCCAGAACCACCTGCTCGAATCGCCAAAACCACCTGCTGGACACGCCAAAATCACCTGCCGGCTACGCCAGAACCACTCGGCAGACACTCCGGAATCACATGCGAGGCATTCCGGAACCACCTCTCAGAGGTGCCAGAACCAAATGCCGGACACTCCGGTATCACCTGCCGGGCATGCCGGACCCACCTCTCAGAGGTGCCAGAACCACATGCCGGACACTCCGGAATCACCTGCCGGGCATGCCGGAACCACCTGCCGGACATGCCGGAACCACTGGCTCGGCTCGCCGGAACCATGGCCGGACATGCAAAATCACCTGCCGGCTACGCCAGAACCACTTGGCGAACACTCTGGAATCACCTGCCGGGCATGCCGGAACCACCTCTCAGACATGCCGGACCACATGCCAATGACACCGGAAGCACCTGCCGAGCACGCCAGAACCACCTGCTCGACTCGCCAAAACCACCTGCTGGACACGCCAAAATCACCTGCCGGCTACGCCACAACCATTTGGTCAACTCTTCGGAATCACCTGCCGGGCTGGCTGGAACCACCTGCCGGTCACGCCAACATCACCTGCCAGCTATGCCAGAACCACTTGGCGGACACCATGGAAACACCTGTCGGGCCGGCCGGAACCACCTATCAGACGTGCCAGAACCATGTGCCTGAGATGCCGGAACCACACCCCGAACAGACCGAAACCACCTGCCAGACCCGCCTGAACCACCTGCCGAGCACGCAGGAACCACCTACTCGACTCGCTCGAACCACCTACCTGACACGCTAAAATCACCTGCCGGGTATGCCGCAACCACTTGGTGGACACTCCGGAATCATCTGCCGGACATGCCAGAACCAGCTCTCAGACACACCAGAATCACGTGCCAGACACGCCAGAAGCACCTGCTGAGCATGCCTGAGCCAAATGCTCGACTTGCAAGAAACACCTGCCAGACAAGCCAAAATCACCTGCAGGGTACGCCAAAACCTTGTGGCGGACATTCCGGAATCACCTGTCGGGCATGCCGGAACCAACTCTCAGACGTGCCAGAACCTCGTGCCGGTCACGCCAGAACCACCTGCCGGACACGCCGGAACCACCGGCTCGACTCGCCGGAACCACCGCTGGACATGCAAAATGACCTGCAGGCTACGCCAGAACCACTTGGCGAACACTCCGGAATCACCTCTCGGGCATGCCGGAACCGCCTCTCAGACTTGCCAGAACCATGTTCCGGATACGCCGGTACCACCTGCCGAGTATGCTGGAAACACCTGATCCACTCCCCAGAACCACCTGCTGGACACGCCAGAATCACCTGCCGACTACGCCAGAGCCACTCGGCAGACACTCCGGAACCACCTGCCGGGCATGCCAGAACCACCTCTCAGAGGTGCCAGAACCACATGCCGGACACTCCGGAATCACCTGCCGGGCATGCCGGAACCACCTCTCAGAGGTGCCAGAACCACATGCCCGACACTCCGGAATCACCTGCCGGGCATGCCGGAACCATCTCACAGACGTGCCAGAACCATGTTCCGGACACGCTGGTACCACCTGCCGAGCTCGCCGGAACCACGTGCTGGACACGCCAAAATCACCTGCCAGCTACGCCAGAACCACACGGCAGACACTCCGGAATCACCTGCCGGGCTGGCTGGAACCACCTGCCGGTCACGCCAACATCACCTTTCAGCTACGCCAGAACCACTTGGTGGACACTCCGGAAACACCTCTCCGGCCGTCCGGAACCACGTCTCAGACGTGCCAGAACCATGTGCCTGAGATGCCGGAACCACTCCCCGAACAGACCGAAACCACCTGCCAGACCCACCTGAACCCCCTGGCGAGCACGCCTGATCCACCTGCTCAACTAGCCGGAACCACCTTCCTGACACGCCAAAATAACCTGCCGGCTATGCCACAACCATTTGGTGAACTCTTCGGAATCACCTGCCGGGCTGGCTGGAACCACCGGCCGGTCATGCCAAAATCACCTGCCAGGTATACAAGAACCACTTGGTGGACACTCCGGAATCATCTGCCGGACATGCCAGAACCAGCTCTCAGACACACCAGAAACACGTGCCAGAGACGCCGGAAGCACCAGCTGAGCATGCCTCACCACCTGCTCGACTCGCAAGAAACACCTGTCGGACATGCCAAAATCACCTGCCGGGTACGCCAGAAACACTTGGCGGACGCTCCGGAATCACCTGTCGGGCGTGCCGGAACCACCTCTCAGACTTGCCAGAACCATGTTCTGGACACGCCGGTACCACCTGCCGAGTATGCCGGAAGCAGCTGATCCACTCCCCAGAACCACCTAGTGGACACGCCAAAATCAACTGCCGGCTACGCCAGAACCACTCGGCAGACACTCCGGAATCACCTGCTGGGCTGGCTTGAACCACCTTCCGGTCACGCCAACATCACCTTTCAGTTACGCCAGAACCACTTGGCGGACACTCCGGAAACACCTGTCGGGCCGGCCGGAACCACCTCTCAGACATGCCAGAACCATGTGCCTGAGATGCCGGAACACTCCCCGAAGAGACCGAAACCACCTGCCAGACCCGCCTGAACCCCCTGGCGAGCACGCCTGATCCACCTGCTCAACTAGCCGGAACCGCCTTCCTGACACGCCAAAATCACCCGCCCGCTACGCCACAACCATTTGGGGAACTCTTCGGAATCACCTGCCAGTCTGTCTCCAGAACCACTCGGCAGACACTCCGGAACAACCTGCCGGGCATGCCGGAACCACATCTCAGACATGCCGGAACCACATGCCAATGACACCGGAAGCACCTGCAAAGCACGCCAAAACCACCTGCTCGACTCGCCAAAACCACCTGCTGGACACGCCAAAATCACCTGCCGGCTACGCCACAACCATTTGGTGAACTCTTCGGAATCAACAGACGGTCTGGCTCCAGAACCACTCGGCAGACACTCCGGAACCACCTGCCGGGCATGCCGGAACCACCTCTCAGAGGTGACAGAACAACATGCCGGACACTCCGGAATCACATGCCGGGCATGCCGGAACCATCTCTCAGACGTGCCAGAACCATGTTCCGGACACGCCGGTACCACCTGACGAGCTCGCCGGAACCACCTGCTGGACACGCCAAAATCATCTGCCGGCTACGCCAGAACCAATCGGCAGACACTCCGGAATCACGTGCCGGGCTGGCTGGAACCACCTGCCGGTCACGCCAACATCACCTTTCAGCTACGCCGGAACCACTTGGCGGACACTCCGGAAACACCTGTCTGGCCGGCCGGAACGACCTCTCAGAGGTGCCAGAACCACATGCCGGACACTCCGGAATCACCTGCCGGGCATGCCGGATCCACCTGCCGGACATGCCGGAACCACCGGCTCGACTCGCCGGAACCATTGCCGGACATGCAAAATCACCTGCCGGCTATGCCTGAACCACTTGGGGAACACTCCGGAATCACCTGCCGGGCATGGCGGAAGCACCTCTCAGACATGCCGGAACCACATGCCAATGACACCGGAAGCACCTGCCGAGCACGCCAGAACCACCTGCTCGACTCGCCAAAACCACCTGCTGGACACGCCAAAATCACCTTCCGGCTACGCAGCAACCATTTGGTGAACACTTCGGAATCACCTGCCGGGCTGGCTGGAACCACCTGCCGGTCACGCCAACATCACCTGCCAGCTATGCCAGAACCACTTGGCGGACACCATGGAAACACCTGTCGGGCCGGCCGGAACCACCTCTCAGACGTGCCAGAACCATGTGCCTGAGATGCCGGAACAACACCCCGAACAGACCGAAACCACCTGCCAGACCCCCCTGAACCACCTGCCGAGCACGCCGGAACCACCTACTCGACTCGCCGGAACCACCTACCTGACACGCTAAAATCACCTGCCGGGTATGCCACAACCACTTGGTGGACACTCCGGAATCATCTGCCGGACATGCCAGAACCAGCTCTCAGACACACCAGAACCAGGTGCCAGACACGCCGGATGCACCTGCTGATCATGCCTGAGCCAAATGCTCGCCTTGCCAGAAACACCTGCCAGACACGCCAAAATCACCTGCCGGGTATGCCAGAACCACGTGGCGGACACTCCGGAATCACCTGTCGGGCATGCCGGAACCACCTCTCAGAGGTGCCAGAACAACATGCCGGACACTACGGAATCACCTGCCTGGCATTCCGGAACCATCTCTAAGACGTGCCAGAACCATGTTCCGGACACGCTGGTACCACCTGCCGAGCTCGCCGGAACCACCTGCTGGTCACGCCAAAATCACCTGCCAGCTACGCCAGAACCACATGGCAGAGACTCCGGAATCACCTGCCGGGCTGGCTGGAACCACCTGCCGGTCACGCCAACATCACCTCTCAGCTACGCCAGAACCACTTGGCGGACTCTCCGGAAACACCTCTCCGGCCGGCCGTAACCACCTCTCAGACGTGCCAGAACCATGAGCCTGAGATGCCGGAACCACTCCCCGAACAGACCGAAACCACCTGCCAGACCCGCCTGAACCCACTGGCGATCACGCCTGATCCAACTGCTCAACTAGCCGGAACCACTTTCCTGACACGCCAAAATAACCTGCCGGCTACGTCACAGCCATTTGGTGAACTCTTCGGAATCACCTGCTGGGCTGGCTCCAGAACCACTCGGCAGACACTCCGGAACCACCTGCCGGGCATGCCGGAACCACCTCTCAGAGATGCCCGAACCACATGCCAATGACACCGGAAGCACCTGCCGAGCACGCCAGAACCACCTGCTCGACTCTCCAAAACCACCTGCTGGACACGCCAAAATCAGCTGCCGGCTACGCCACAACCATTTGGTGAACTCTTCGGAATCACCTGCCGGGCTGGCTCCAGAACCAGTCGGCAGACACTCCGGAACCACCTGCCGGGCATGCCGGAACCACCTCTCAGACATGCCGGAACCACATGCCAATGACACCGGAAGCACCTGCCGAGCACGCCAGAACCACCTGCTCGACTCGCCAAAACCACCTGCTGGACACGCCAAAATCACCTGCCGGCTACGCCACAACCATTTGGTCAACTCTTCGGAATCACCTGCCGGGCTGGCTGGAACCACCTGCCGGTCACGCCAACATCACCTGCCAGCTATGCCAGAACCACTTGGCGGACACCATGGAAACACCTGTCGGGCCGGCCGGAACCACCTCTCAGACGTGCCAGAACCATGTGCCTGAGATGCCGGAACCACTCCCCGAACAGACCGAAACCACCTGCCAGACCCGCCTGAAGCCCCTGGCCAGCACGCCTGATCCACCTGCTCAACTAGCCGGAACCAACTTCCTGACACGCCAAAATCTCCTGCCAGGTATACAAGAACCACTTGGTGGACACTCCGGAATCATCTGCCGGACATGCCAGAACCAGCTCTCAGACACACGAGAACCACGTGCCAGAGACGCCGGAAGCACCTGCTGAGCATGCCTCAGCCACCTGCTCGACTCGCAAGATACACCTGTCGGACAGGCGAAAATCACCTGCCGGGTACGCCAGAAACACTTGGCGGACGCTCCGGAATTACCTCTTCGGGCGTGCTGGAACCACCTCTCAGACTTGCCAGAGCCATGTTCTGGACACGCCGGTACCACCTGCCGAGTATGCCGGAACCAGCTGATCCACTCCCCAGAACCACCTAGTGGACACGCCAAAATCAACTGCTGGCTATGCCAGAACAACTCGGCAGACACTCCGGAATCACAGGCCAGGCATTCCGGAACCACCTCTCAGAGGTGCCAGAACCAAATGCCGCACACTCCAGTATCACCTGCTGGGCAGGCCGGAACCACCTCTCAGAGGTGCCAGAACCACATGCCGGACACTCCGGAATCACCTGCCGGGCATGCTGGAACCACGTGCTGGACATGCCGGAACCACCTGCCGGACATGCCGGAACCACCTGCCGGACATTCCGGAACCACCGGCTCGACTCGCCGGAACCATTGCCGGACATGCCAAATCACCTGCCGGCTACGCCAGAACCACTTGGCGAACACTCCGGTATCACCTGCCGAGCATACCGGAACCACCTGCCGGACATGCCGGAACCACCGGCTCGACTCGCTGGAACCATTGCCGGACATGCAAAATCACCTGCCGGCTATGCCAGAACCACTTGGGGAACACTCCGGGATCACCTGCCGGGCATGGCGGAAGCACCTCTCAGACACGCCGGAACCACATGCCAATGACACCGGAAGCACCTGCCGAGCACGCCAGAACCACCTGCTCGACTCGCCAAAACCACCTGCTGGACACGCCAAAATCACCTGCCGGCTACGCCACAACCATTTGGTGATCTCTTCGGAATCACCTGCCGGGCTGGCTGGAACCACCTGCCGGTCAAGCCAACATCACCTGCCAGCTATGCCAGAACCACTTGGCGGACACCATGGAAACACCTGTCGGGCCGGCCGGAACCACCTCTCAGACGTGCCAGAACCATGTGCCTGAGATGCCGGAACCACTCCCCGAACAGACCGAAACCACCTGCCAGACCCGCCTGAACCCCCTGGCGAGCACGCCTGATCCACCTGCTCAACTAGCCGGAACCACCTTCCAGACACGCCAAAATACCTGCCAGGTCTAGCAGAACCACTTGGGGGACACTCCGGAATCATCTGCCAGAAATGCCAGAACCAGCACTCTGACACACCAGAACCAAGTGCCGGACACGCCGGAAGCACCTGCTGATCATGCCTGAGCCACATGCTCGACTTGCAAGAAACACCTGCCAGACACGCCAAAATCACCTGCCGGGTACGCCAGAACCACGTGGCGGACTCTCCGTAATCACCTGTCGGGCATGCCGGAACCAACTCTCAGACGTGCCAGAACCTCGTGCCGGACACGCCAGAACCACCTGCCGGACAGACCGGAAACACCTGCTGGACACGCCGGAACCACCGGCTCGACTCGCCGGAACCACCACCGGACATGCACAATGACCTGTCGGCTACACCAGAACCACTTGGCGAACACTCCGGAATCACCAGTCGGGCATGCCGGAACCACCTCTCAGACTTTCCAGAACCAAGTTCCGGACACGCCGGTACCACCTGCCGAGTATGCCGGAACCACCTGATCCACTCCCCAGAACCACCTGCTGGATACGCCAGAATCACCTGCCGGCTACTCCAGAACCACTCGGCAGAAACTCCATAACCAACTGCCGGGCATGCCGGAACCACCTCTCTGAGGTGCCAGAACCACATGCCGGACACTCCGGACTCACCTGCCGGGCATGCCGGAACCAACTCTCAGACGTGCCAGAACCATGTTCCGGACATGCCGGAACCACCTGCCGAGCTCGCCGGAACCACCTGCTGGACACGCCAAAATCAGCTGCCGGCTACGCCAGAACCACTCGGCAGACACTCCGGAATCACATGCCAGGCATTCCGGAACCACCTCTCACAGGGGTCGGAACCAAATGCTGGACACTGCGGTATCACCTGCCGGGCATGCCGGAACCACCTCTCAGAGGTGCCAGAACCACATGCCGGACACTCCGGAGTCACCTGCCGGGCATGCCGGAACCATCTCTCAGACGTGCCAGAAACATGTTCCGCACACGCCGGTACCACCTGCCGAGCTCGCCGGAACCACCTGCTTGACACTGCAAAATCACCTGCTGGCTACGCCAGAACCACTCGGCAGACACTCCGGAATCACCTGCCGGGCTCGCTGGAACCACCTGCCGGTGACGCCAACATCACCTTTCAGCTACGCCAGAACCACTTGGCGGACACTCCGGAAACACCTGTCGGGCCGGCCGGAACCACCTCTCAGACGTGCCAGAACCATGAGCCTGAGATGCCGGAACCACTCCCCGAAGAGACCGAAACCACCTGCCAGACCCGCCTGAACCCCCTGGCGAGCACGCCTGATCCACCTGCTCAACTAGCCGGAACCACCTTCCAGACACGCCAAAATCACCTGCCAGGTCTACCAGAACCACTTGGTGGACACTCCGGAATCATCTTCCAGAAATGCCAGAACCAGCCCTCTGACACACCAGAACCACGTGCCGGAAACGCCGGAAGCACCTGCTGATCATGCCTGAGCCACATGCTCGACTTGCAAGAAACACCTGCCAGACACGCCAAAATCACCTGCCGGGTACGCCAGAACCACGTGGCTCATACTCCGGAATCACGTGTCGGGCATGCCGGAACCAACTCTCAGACCTGCCAGAACCTCGTGCCGGACACGCCAGAACCACGTGCCGGACAGACCGGAAACACCTGCCGGACACGCCGGAACCACCGGCCTGACTCGCCAGAACCACAGCCGGACATGCAAAATGACCTGCCGGCTACGCCAGAACCACTCGGCAGACACTCCGGAATCACCTGCCGGGCATGCCGGATCCACCTGCCGGACATGCCGGAACCACCGGCTCGACTCGCCGGAACCATTGCCGGACATGCAAAATCACCTGCCGGCTATGCCTGAACCACTTGGGGAACACTCCGGAATCACCTGCCGGGCATGGCGGAAGCACCTCTCAGACATGCCGGAACCACATGCCAATGACACCGGAAGCACCTGCCGAGCACGCCAGAACCACCTGCTCGACTCGCCAAAACCACCTGCTGGACACGCCAAAATCACCTTCCGGCTACGCAGCAACCATTTGGTGAACACTTCGGAATCACCTGCCGGGCTTGCTGGAACCACCTGCCGGTCACGCCAACATCACCTGCCAGCTATGCCAGAACCACTTGGCGGACACCATGGAAACACCTGTCGGGCCGGCCGGAACCACCTCTCAGACGTGCCAGAACCATGTGCCTGAGATGCCGGAACAACACCCCGAACAGACCGAAACCACCTGCCAGACCCCCCTGAACCACCTGCCGAGCACGCCGGAACCACCTACTCGACTCGCCGGAACCACCTACCTGACACGCTAAAATCACCTGCCGGGTATGCCACAACCACTTGGTGGACACTCCGGAATCATCTGCCGGACATGCCAGAACCAGCCCTCTGACACACCAGAACCACGTGCTGGAAACGCCGGAAGCACCTGCTGATCATGCCTGAGCCACATGCTCGACTTGCAAGAAACACCTGCCAGACACGCCAAAATCACCTGCCGGGTACGCCAGAACCACGTGGCTCATACTCTGGAATCACGTGTCGGGCATGCCGGAACCAACTCTCAGACCTGCCAGAACCTCGTGCCGGACACGCCAGAACCACGTGCCGGACAGACCGGAAACACCTGCCGGACACGCCGGAACCACCGGCTTGACTCGCCAGAACCACAGCCGGACATGCAAAATGACATGCCGGCTACGCCAGAACCACTCGGCAGACACTCCGGTATCACCTGCCGGGCATGCCGGATCCACCTGCCGGACATGCCGGAACCACCGGCTCGACTCGCCGGAACCATTGCCGGACATGCAAAATCACCTGCCGGCTATGCCTGAACCACTTGGGGAACACTCCGGAATCACCTGCCGGGCATGGCGGAAGCACCTCTCAGACATGCCGGAACCACATGCCAATGACACCGGAAGCACCTGCCGAGCACGCCAGAACCACCTGCTCGACTCGCCAAAACCACCTGCTGGACACGCCAAAATCACCTGCCGGCTACGCCACAACCATTTGGTGAACTCTTCGGAATCACCTGCCGGGCTGGCTGGAACCACCTGCTGGTCACGCCAACATCACCTGCCAGCTATGCCAGAACCACTTGGCGGACACCATGGAAACACCTGTCGGGCCGGCCGGAACCACCTCTCAGACGTGCCAGAACCATGTGCCTGAGATGCCGGAACCACTCCCCGAACAGACCGAAACCACCTGCCAGACCCGCCTGAAGCCCCTGGCCAGCACGCCTGATCCACCTGCTCAACTAGCCGGAACCAACTTCCTGACACGCCAAAATCTCCTGCCAGGTATACAAGAACCACTTGGTGGACACTCCGGAATCATCTGCCGGACATGCCAGAACCAGCTCTCAGACACACGAGAACCACGTGCCAGAGACGCCGGAATCACCTGCTGAGCATGCCTCAGCCACCTGCTCGACTCGCAAGATACACCTGTCGGACAGGCGAAAATCACCTGCCGGGTACGCCAGAAACACTTGGCGGACGCTCCGGAATTACCTCTTCGGGCGTGCTGGAACCACCTCTCAGACTTGCCAGAGCCATGTTCTGGACACGCTGGTACCACCTGCCGAGTATGCCGGAACCAGCTGATCCACTCCCCAGAACCACCTAGTGGACACGCCAAAATCAACTGCCGGCTATGCCAGAACAACTCGGCAGACACTCCGGAATCACAGGCCAGGCATTCCGGAACCACCTCTCAGAGGTGCCAGAACCAAATGCCGCACACTCCAGTATCACCTGCTGGGCAGGCCGGAACCACCTCTCAGAGGTGCCAGAACCACATGCCGGACACTCCGGAATCACCTGCCGGGCATGCTGGAACCACGTGCTGGACATGCCGGAACCACCTGCCGGACATGCCGGAACCACCTGCCGGACATTCCGGAACCACCGGCTCGACTCGCCGGAACCATTGCCGGACATGCCAAATCACCTGCCGGCTACGCCAGAACCACTTGGCGAACACTCCGGTATCACCTGCCGAGCATACCGGAACCACCTGCCGGACATGCCGGAACCACCGGCTCGACTCGCTGGAACCATTGCCGGACATGCAAAATCACCTGCCGGCTATGCCAGAACCACTTGGGGAACACTCCGGGATCACCTGCCGGGCATGGCGGAAGCACCTCTCAGACACGCCGGAACCACATGCCAATGACACCGGAAGCACCTGCCGAGCACGCCAGAACCACCTGCTCGACTCGCCAAAACCACCTGCTGGACACGCCAAAATCACCTGCCGGCTACGCCACAACCATTTGGTGATCTCTTCGGAATCACCTGCCGGGCTGGCTGGAACGACCTGCCGGTCACGCCAACATCACCTGCCAGCTATGCCAGAACCACTTGGCGGACACCATGGAAACACCTGTCGGGCCGGCCGGAACCACCTCTCAGACGTGCCAGAACCATGTGCCTGAGATGCCGGAACCACTCCCTGAACAGACCGAAACCACCTGCCAGACCCGCCTGAACCCCCTGGCGAGCACGCCTGATCCACCTGCTCAACTAGCCGGAACCACCTTCCAGACACGCCAAAATACCTGCCAGGTCTACCAGAACCACTTGGGGGACACTCCGGAATCATCTGCCAGAAATGCCAGAACCAGCACTCTGACACACCAGAACCAAGTGCCGGACACGCCGGAAGCACCTGCTGATCATGCCTGAGCCACATGCTCGACTTGCAAGAAACACCTGCCAGACACGCCAAAATCACCTGCCGGGTACGCCAGAACCACGTGGCGGACTCTCCGTAATCACCTGTCGGGCATGCCGGAACCAACTCTCAGACGTGCCAGAACCTCGTGCCGGACACGCCAGAACCACCTGCCGGACAGACCGGAAACACCTGCTGGACACGCCGGAACCACCGGCTCGACTCGCCGGAACCACCACCGGACATGCACAATGACCTGTCGGCTACACCAGAACCACTTGGCGAACACTCCGGAATCACCAGTCGGGCATGCCGGAACCACCTCTCAGACTTTCCAGAACCAAGTTCCGGACACGCCGGTACCACCTGCCGAGTATGCCGGAACCACCTGATCCACTCCCCAGAACCACCTGCTGGATACGCCAGAATCACCTGCCGGCTACTCCAGAACCACTCGGCAGAAACTCCATAACCAACTGCCGGGCATGCCGGAACCACCTCTCTGAGGTGCCAGAACCACATGCCGGACACTCCGGACTCACCTGCCGGGCATGCCGGAACCATCTCTCAGACGTGCCAGAACCATGTTCCGGACATGCCGGAACCACCTGCCGAGCTCGCCGGAACCACCTGCTGGACACGCCAAAATCAGCTGCCGGCTACGCCAGAACCACTCTGCAGACACTCCGGAATCACATGCCAGGCATTCCGGAACCACCTCTCACAGGGGTCGGAACCAAATGCTGGACACTGCGGTATCACCTGCCAGGCATGCCGGAACCACCTCTCAGAGGTGCCAGAACCACATGCCGGACACTCCGGAGTCACCTGCCGGGCATGCCGGAACCATCTCTCAGACGTGCCAGAAACATGTTCCGCACACGCCGGTACCACCTGCCGAGCTCGCCGGAACCACCTGCTTGACACTGCAAAATCACCTGCTGGCTACGCCAGAACCACTCGGCAGACACTCCGGAATCACCTGCCGGGCTCGCTGGAACCACCTGCCGGTGACGCCAACATCACCTTTCAGCTACGCCAGAACCACTTGGCGGACACTCCGGAAACACCTGTCGGGCCGGCCGGAACCACCTCTCAGACGTGCCAGAACCATGAGCCTGAGATGCCGGAACCACTCCCCGAACAGACCGAAACCACCTGCCAGACCCGCCTGAACCCCCTGGCGAGCACGCCTGATCCACCTGCTCAACTAGCCGGAACCACCTTCCAGACACGCCAAAATCACCTGCCAGGTCTACCAGAACCACTTGGTGGACACTCCGGAATCATCTTCCAGAAATGCCAGAACCAGCCCTCTGACACACCAGAACCACGTGCCGGAAACGCCGGAAGCACCTGCTGATCATGCCTGAGCCACATGCTCGACTTGCAAGAAACACCTGCCAGACACGCCAAAATCACCTGCCGGGTACGCCAGAACCACGTGGCTCATACTCCGGAATCACGTGTCGGGCATGCCGGAACCAACTCTCAGACCTGCCAGAACCTCGTGCCGGACACGCCAGAACCACGTGCCGGACAGACCGGAAACACCTGCCGGACACGCCGGAACCACCGGCCTGACTCGCCAGAACCACAGCCGGACATGCAAAATTACCTGCCGGCTACGCCAGAACCACTCGGCAGACACTCCGGAATCACCTGCCGGGCATGCCGGATCCACCTGCCGGACATGCCGGAACCACCGGCTCGACTCGCCGGAACCATTGCCGGACATGCAAAATCACCTGCCGGCTATGCCTGAACCACTTGGGGAACACTCCGGAATCACCTGCCGGGCATGGCGGAAGCACCTCTCAGACATGCCGGAACCACATGCCAATGACACCGGAAGCACCTGCCGAGCACGCCAGAACCACCTGCTCGACTCGCCAAAACCACCTGCTGGACACGCCAAAATCACCTTCCGGCTACGCAGCAACCATTTGGTGAACACTTCGGAATCACCTGCCGGGCTTGCTGGAACCACCTGCCGGTCACGCCAACATCACCTGCCAGCTATGCCAGAACCACTTGGAGGACACCATGGAAACACCTGTCGGGCCGGCCGGAACCACCTCTCAGACGTGCCAGAACCATGTGCCTGAGATGCCGGAACAACACCCCGAACAGACCGAAACCACCTGCCAGACCCCCCTGAACCACCTGCCGAGCACGCCGGAACCACCTACTCGACTCGCCGGAACCACCTACCTGACACGCTAAAATCACCTGCCGGGTATGCCACAACCACTTGGTGGACACTCCGGAATCATCTGCCAGACATGCCAGAACCAGCTCTCAGACACACCAGAACCACGTGCCAGACACGCCGGATGCACCTGCTGATCATGCCTGAGCCAAATGCTCGCCTTGCCAGAAACATCTGCCAGACACGCCAAAATCACCTGCCGGGTATGCCAGAACCACGTGGCGGACACTCCGGAATCACCTGTCGGGCATGCCGGAACCACCTCTCAGAGGTGCCAGAACAACATGCCGGACACTACGGAATCACCTGCCTGGCATTCCGGAACCATCTCTAAGACGTGCCAGAACCATGTTCCGGACACGCTGGTACCACCTGCCGAGCTCGCCGGAACCACCTGCTGGTCACACCAAAATCACCTGCCAGCTACGCCAGAACCACATGGCAGAGACTCCGGAATCACCTGCCGGGCTGGCTGGAACCACCTGCCGGTCACGCCAACATCACCTCTCAGCTACGCCAGAACCACTTGGCGGACTCTCCGGAAACACCTCTCCGGCCGGCCGTAACCACCTCTCAGACGTGCCAGAACCATGTGCCTGAGATGCCGGAACCACTCCCCGAACAGACCGAAACCACCTGCCAGACCCGCCTGAACCCACTGGCGATCACGCCTGATCCAACTGCTCAACTAGCCGGAACCACTTTCCTGACACGCCAAAATAACCTGCCGGCTACGTCACAGCCATTTGGTGAACTCTTCGGAATCACCTGCCGGGCTGGCTCCAGAAGCACTCGGCAGACACTCCGGAACCACCTGCCGGGCATGCTGGAACCACCTCTCAGAGATGCCAGAACCACATGCCAATGACACCAGAAGCACCTGCCGAGCACGCCAGAACCACCTGCTCGACTCTCCAAAACCACCTGCTGGACACGCCAAAATCAGCTGCCGGCTACGCCACAACCATTTGGTGAACTCTTCGGAATCACCTGCCGGGCTGGCTCCAGAACCAGTCGGCAGACACTCCGGAACCACCTGCCGGGCATGCCGGAACCACCTCTCAGACATGCCGGAACCACATGCCAATGACACCGGAAGCACCTGCCGAGCACGCCAGAACCACCTGCTCGACTCGCCAAAACCACCTGCTGGACACGCCAAAATCACATGCCGGCTACGCCACAACCATTTGGTGAACTCTTCGGAATCACCTGTCGGGCTTGCTGGAACCACCTGCCGGTCACGCCAACATCACCTGCCAGCTATGCCAGAACCACTTGGCGGACACCATGGAAACACCTGTCGGGCCGGCCGGAACCACCTCTCAGACGTGCCAGAACCATGTGCCTGAGATGCCGGAACCACTCCCCGAACAGACCGAAACCACCTGCCAGACCCGCCTGAAGCCCCTGGCCAGCACGCCTGATCCACCTGCTCAACTAGCCGGAACCAACTTCCTGACACGCCAAAATCTCCTGCCAGGTATACAAGAACCACTTGGAAGACACTCCGGAATCATCTGCCGGACATGCCAGAACCAGCTCTCAGACACACGAGAACCACGTGCCAGAGACGCCGGAAGCACCTGCTGAGCATGCCTCAGCCACCTGCTCGACTCGCAAGATACACCTGTCGGACAGGCGAAAATCACCTGCCGGGTACGCCAGAAACACTTGGCGGACGCTCCGGAATTACCTCTTCGGGTGTGCTGGAACCACCTCTCAGACTTGCCAGAGCCATGTTCTGGACACGCCGGTACCACCTGCCGAGTATGCCGGAACCAGCTGATCCACTCCCCAGAACCACCTAGTGGACACGCCAAAATCAACTGCCGGCTACGCCAGAACAACTCGGCAGACACTCCGGAATCACAGGCCAGGCATTCCGGAACCACCTCTCAGAGGTGCCAGAACCAAATGCCGCACACTCCGGTATCACCTGCCGGGCAGGCCGGAACCACCTCTCAGAGGTGCCAGAACCACATGCCGGACACTCCGGAATCACCTGCCGGGCATGCTGGAACCACGTGCTGGACATGCCGGAACCACCTGCCGGACATGCCGGAACCACCTGCCGGACATTCCGGAACCACCGGCTCGACTCGCCGGAACCATTGCCGGACATGCAAAATCACCTGCCGGCTACGCCAGAACCACTTGGCGAACACTCCGGTATCACCTGCCGGGCATGCCAGCACCACATCTCAGAGGTGCCAGAACCACATGCCGGACACTCCAGAATCACCTGCCGGGCATGCCGGAACCACCTGCCGGACATGCCGGAACCACCGGCTCGACTCGCCGGAACCATTGCCGGACATGCAAAGTAACCTGCCGGCTACGCCAGAACCACTTGGCGAACACTCCGGAATCATCTGCCGGGCATGCCGGAACCACCTCTCAGAGGTGCCAGAACCACATGCCGGACACTCCGGAATCACCTGCCGGGCATGCCGGAACCACCTGCCGGACATGCCGGAACCACCGGCTCGACTCGCCGGAACCATTGCCGGACATGCAAAATAACCTGCCGGCTACGCCAGAACCACTTGGCGAACAATCCGGAATCACCTGCCGGGCATGGCGGAACCACCTCTCAGACATGCCGGAACCACATGCCAATGACACCGGAAGAACCTGCCGAGCACGCCAGAACCACCTGCTCGACTCGCCAAAACCACCTTCTGGACACGCCAAAATCACCTGCCGGCTACGGCAGAACCACCTGGCAGACACTCCGGAATCACATGCCAGGCATTCCGGAACCACCTCTCAGAGGTGCCAGAACCAAATGCCGGACACTCCGGTATCACCTGCCGGGCATGCCGGAACCACCTCTCAGAGGTGCCAGAACCACATGCCGGACTCTCCGGAATCACCTGCCGGGCATGCCGGAACCACCGGCTCGACTCGCCGGAACCATTGCCGGACATGCAAAATCACCTGCCGGCTACGCCAGAACCTCTTGGCGAAAACTCCGGAATCACCTGCCGGGCATGGCGGAACCACCTCTCAGACATGCCGGAACCACATGTCAATGACACCGGAAGCACCTGCCTAGCACGCCAGAACCACCTGCTCGACTCGCCAAAACAACCTGCTGGACACGCCAAAATCACCTGCCGGCTACGCCACAACCATTTGGTGAACTCTTCGGAATCACCAGCCGGGCTGGCTGGAACCACCTGCCGGTCAGGCCAACATCACCTGCCAGCTATGCCAGAACCACTTGGCGGACACCATGGAAACACCTGTCGGGCCGGCCGGAACCACCTATCAGACGTGCCAGAACCATGTGCCTGAGATGCCGGAACCACACCCCGAACAGACCGAAACCTCCTGCAAGACCCGCCTGAACCACCTGCCCAGCACGCCGGAACCGCCTAGTCGACTCGCCGGAACCACCTACCTGACACGCTAAAATCACCTGCCGGGTATGCCACAACCACTTGGTGGACACTCCGGAATCATCTGTCGGACATGCCAGAACCAGCTGTCAGACACACCAGAACCACGTGCCAGACAAGCCGGATGAACCTGCTGATCATGCATGAGCCAAATGCTCGACTTGCCAGAAACACTTGCCAGACATGCCAAAATCACCTGCCGGGTACGCCAGAACCACGTGGCGGACACTGCGGAATCACCTTTCGTGCATGCCGGAACCAACTCTCAGACGTGCCAGAACCTCGTGCCGGACACGCCAGAACCACCTGCCGGACAGACCGGAAACACCTGCTGGACACGCCGGAACCACCGGCTCGACTCGCCGGAACCACCGCCAGACATGCAAAATGACATGCCGCCTCCGCCAGAACCACTTGGCGAACACTCCGGAATCACCTGTCGGGCATGCCAGAACCACCTCTCAGACTTGCCAGAACCATGTTCCGGACACGCCAGTACCACCTGCCGAGTATGCCGGAACCACATGATCCACTCCCCAGAACCACCTGCTGGACACGCCAGAATCACCTGCCGGCTACGCCAGAACCACTTGGCGAACACTCCGGAATCACCTGCCGGGCATGGCGGAACCAGCTCTCAGAATCACCAGAACCACATGCCAGACACGCCGGAAGCACCTGCTGAGCATGCCTGAGCCAAATGCTCGACTTGTAAGAAACACCTGCCAGACACGCCAAAATCACATGCCGGGTACGCCAGAACCACGTGGCGGACACTCCGGAATCACCTGAGGGGCATGCCGGAACCAACTCTCAGACGTGCCAGAATCTCGTGCCGGTCACGCCAGAACCACCTGCCGGACAGACCTGAAACACCTGCTGGATACGCCGCAACCACCGGCTCGACTCGCCGGAACCACCGCCGGACATGCGAAATGACCTGCCGGCTACGCCAGGACCACTTGGCGAACACTCCGGAATCACCTGTAAGGAATGCCGGAACCACCTCTCAGACTTGCCAGAACCATGTTCCGGACACGTCGGTACCACCTGCCGAGTATGCCGGAACCACCTGATCCACTCCCCAGAACTACCTGCTGGATACGCCAGAATCACCTGCCGGCTACTCCAGGACCACTCGGCAGACACTCCGTAACCAACTGACGGGCATGCCGGAACCACCTCTCAGAGGTGCCAGAACCACATGCCGGACACTCCGGAATCACCTGCCGTGCATGCTGGAACCACGTGCTGGACATGCCGGAACCACCTGCCGGACATGCCGGAACCACCTGCCGGACATTCCGGAACCACCGGCTCGACTCGCCGGAAACATTGCCGGACATGCCAAATCACCTGCCGGCTACGCCAGAACCACTTGGCGAACACTCCGGAATCACCTGCCGGGCATGCCGGAACCACCTCTCAGAGGTGCCAGAACCACATGCCAGACACTCCGGAATCACCTGCCGGGCATGGCGGAACCACCTCTCAGACATGCCGGAACCACATGGCAATGACACTGGAAGCACCTGCCGAGCACGCCTGAACCACCTGCTCAACTCGCCAAAACCACCTGCCGGCTACGCCAGAACCACTCGGCCGACACTCCGGAATCACATGCCGGGCATTGCGGAACCACCTCTCACAGGTGCAGAACCAAATGCTGGACACTCCGGTATCACATGCCGGGCATGCCGGAACCACCTCTGAGAGGTGCCAGAATCACATGCCGGACACTCCGGAATCATCTGCCGGGCATGCTGGAACCACGTGCTGGACATGCCGGAACCACCTGCCGGACATGCCGGAACCACCTGCCGGACATTCCGGAACCACCGGCTCGACTCGCCAGAACCATTGCCGGACATGCAAAATCACCTGCCGGCTACGCCAGAACCACTTGGCGAACACTCCGGTATCACCTGCCGGGCATGCCGGAACCACCTCTCAGAGGTGCCAGAACCACATGCCGGACACTCCAGAATCACCTGCCGGGCATGCTGGAAGCACGTGCTGGACATGCCGGAACCACCTGCTGGACATTCCGGAACCACCGGCTCGACTCGCCGGCACCATTGCCGGATATGCAAAACCACCTGCCGGCTACGCCAGAACAACTTGGCGAACACTCCGGTATCACCTTCCGGGCATGCCGGAACCTCCTCTCAGAGGTGCCATAACCACATGCAGGATACTCCAGAATCACCTGTCGGGCATGCCGGAACCACCTGCCGGACATGCCGGAACCACCGGCTCGACTCGCCGGAACCTTGCCGGATATGCAAAATCACCTGCCAGCTATGCCAGAATCACTTGGGGAACAATCCGGAATCAGTGCCGGGCATGACGGAACCATCTCTCAGACGTGCCAGAACCATGTTCCGGACACGCTGGTAGCACCTGCCGAGCTCGCCGGAACCACCTGCTGGACACGCCAAAATCACCTGCCAGCTACGCCAGAACCACACGGCAGACACTCCGGAATCACCTGCTGGGCTGGCTGGAACCACCTGCCGGTCACGCCAACATCACCTTTCAGCTATGCCAGAACCACTTGGCGGACACTCCGGAAACACCTCACCGGCCGGCCGGAACCACCTCTCAGACGTGCCAGAATCATGTGCCTGAGATGCCGGAACCACACCCCGAACAGACTGAAACCACCTGCCAAACCCGCCTGAACCCCCTGGCGAGCACGCCTGATCCACCTGCTCAACTAGCCGGAACCACCTGCTGGAAACGCCAAAATCACCTGCCGGCTACGCCACAAGCATTTGGTGAACTCTTGGGAATCACCTGCCGGGCAGGCTCCAGAACCACTCGACAGACACTCCGGAACCACCTGCCGGGCATGCCGGAACCACCTCTCAGACATGCCGGAACCACATGCCAATGACACCGGAAGCACCTGCCAAGCACGCGAGAACCACCTGCTTGACTCGCCAAAACCACCTGCTGGACACGCCAAAATCACCTGCCGGCTACGCCACAACTATTTGGTGAACTCTTCGGAATCACCTGCCGGGCTTGCTGGAACCACCTGCCGGTCACGCCAACATCACCTGCCAGCTATGCCAGAACCACTTGGCGGACACAATGGAAACACCAGTCGGGTAGGCCGGAACCACCTATCAGACGTGCCAGAACCATGTGCCTGAGATGCCGGAACCACACCCCGAACAGACCGAAACCACCTGACAGACCCGCCTGACCCACCTGCCGAGCACGCAGTAACCACCTACTCGACTCGCCGGAACCACCTACCTGACACGCTAAAATCACCTGCCGGGTATGCCACAACCACTTGGTGGAGACTCCGGAATCATCTGCCGGACATGCCAGAACCAGCTCTCAGACACACCAGAACCATGTGCCGGACACGCCGGAAGCACCTGCTGATCATGCCTGAGCCAAATGCTCGACTTGCAAGAAACACCTGCCAGACACGCGAAAATCTGCTGCCGGGTACGCCAGAACCACGTGGTGGAGACTCCGGAATCACCCGTCGGGCATGCCGGAACCAACTCTCAGACGTTCCAGAACCTCGTGCCGGACACGCCATAACAACCTGCCGGACAGACCGGAACCACCTGCTGGACACGCCAGAACCACCGGCTCGACTCGCTGGAAGCACCGCCGGACATGCAAAATGACCTGCCGGCTACGCCAGAACTACTCGGCAGACACTCCGGAACCACCTGCCGGGCATGCCGGAACCACCTCTCAGAGGTGCCAGAACCACATGCCGGACGCTCCGGAGTCACCTGCCGGGCATGCCGGAACCATCTCTCAGACGTGCCAGAACCATGTTCCGGACACGCCGGTACCACCTGCCGAGCTCGCCGGAACAACCTGCTCGACTCGCCAAAACCACCCGCTGGACACTCCGGAATCACCTGCCGGCTACGCCAGAACCACTCGGCAGACACTCCGGAATCACCTGCCGGGCTGGCTGGAACCACCTGCCGGTCACGCCAACATCACCTTTCACCTACGCCAGAACCACTTGGCGGACACTCCGGAAACACCTGTCGGGCCGGCCGGAACCACCTCTCAGACGTGCCAGAACCATGAGCCTGAGATGCCGGAACCACTCCCCGAACAGACCGAAAGCACCTGCCAGACCAGCCTGAAGCCCCTGGCGAGCACGCCTGATCCACCTGCTCAACTAGCCGGAACCACCTTCCTGACACGCCAAAATCACCTGCCAGGTATACCAGAACCACTTGGTGGACACTCCGGAATCATCTGCCGGACATGCCAGAACCAGCTCTCAGACACACCAGAACCACGTGCCAGAGACGCCGGAAGCACCAGCTGAGCATGCCTGAGCCACCTGCTCGACTCGCAAGAAACACCTGTCGGACATGTCAAAATCACCTGCCGGGTACGCCAGAAACACTTGGCGGACGCTCTAGAATCACCTGTCGGGCGTGCCGGAACCAGCTGATCCACTCCCCAGAACCACCTAGTGGACACGCCAAAATCAACTGCCAGCTACGCCGGAACCACCGGCTCGACTCGCTGGAACCACCGCCGGACATGCAAAATGACCTGCCGGCTACGCCAGAACCACTTGGCGAACACTCCGGAATCACCTGTCTGGCATGCCGGAACCACCTCTCAGCCTTGCCAGAACCATGTTCCGGACACGCCGGAACCACCTGCCGAGTATGCCGGAACCAGCTGATCCACTCCCCAGAACCACTTGCTGGACACGCCAGAATCACCTGCCGGCTATGCCAGAACCCCTCGGCGGACACTCTGGAACCACCTGCCGGGCATGCCGTAACCACCTCTCAGAGGTGCCAGAACCACATGACGGACACTGCGAAATCAACTGTCAGACCGGCCGGTACCATCTCTCAGACGTGCCAGAACCATGTTCCGGACACGCCGGTACCACATGCCAAGCTCGCCGGAACCAGCTGCTGGACACGCCAAAATCACCTGCCGGCTACGCCAGAACCAGTCAGCAGACACTCCGGAATCACCTGCTGGCCTGGCTGGAACCACCTGCCGGTCACGCCAACATCACCTTTCAGCTACTCCGGAACCACTTGGCGGACACTCCGGAAACACCTGTCGGGCCGGCCGGAACCACCTCTCAGACGTGCCAGAACCATGTGCCTGAGATGTCGGAACCACTCCCCGAACAGACCGAAACCACCTGCCAGTCCCGCCTGAACCCCCTGGCGAGCACGCCTGATTCACCTGCTCCACTAGCCGGAACCACCTTCCTGACACGCCAAAATCACCTGCCAGGTATACCAGAACCACTTGGTGGACACTCCGGAATCATCTGCCGGACATGCCAGAACCAGCTCTCAGACACACCAGAACCATGTGCCGGACACCCCGGAAGCACCAGCTGACCATGCCCGAGCCACCTGCTCGACTCGCAAGAAACACCTGTCGGACATGCCAAAATCACCTGCCGGGTACGCCAGAAAAACTTGGCGGATGCTCCGGAATCACCTGCCGGGCTGGCTCCAGAACCACTCGGCAGACACTCCGGAACCACCTGCTGGACATGCCGGAATCACCTGCCGGACATGCCAGAACCACCGGCTCGACTCGCCGGAACCATTGCCGGACATTCAAAATCACCTGCCGGCTATGCCAGAACCACTTGTGGAACACTCCGGAATCACCTGCCGGGCATGGCGGAACCACTTCTCAGAGGTGCCAAAACCACATGCCGGACACTCCGGAATCACCTGCCGGGCATGCGGGAACCACGTGCTGGACATGCCGGAACCACCTGCCGGACATGCCGGAACCACCTGGCGGACATTCCGGAACCACCGGCTCAACTCGCCGGAACCATTGCCGGACCGTCCAAATCACGTGCCGGCTACGCCAGAACCACTTGGCGAACACTCCGATATCACCTGCCGGGCATGCCGGAACCACCTCTCGGAGGTGCCAGAACCACATGCCGGACACTCCAGAATCACCTGCCGGGCATGCCAGAACCACCTGCCTGACATGCCAGAACCACCGGCTCGACTCGCCGGAACCATTGCCGGACATGCAAAATCACCTGCCGGCTATGCCAGAACCACTTGGGTAACACTCCGGAATCACCTGCCGGGCATGGCGGAACCACCTCTCAGACACGCCGGAACAAGATGCCAATGACACCGGAAGCACCTGCCGAGCACGTCAGAACCACCTGCTCGAATCGCCAAAACAACCTGCTGGACACGCCAAAATCACCTGCCGGCTACGCCAGAACCACTCGGCAGACACTCCGGAATCACATGCCAGGCATTCCGGAACCACCTCTCAGAGGTGCCAGAAACAAATGCCGGACACTCCGGTATCACCTGCCGGGCATGCCGGAACCACCTCTCAGAGGTCCCAGAACCACATGCCGGACACTCCGGAATCACCTGCCTGGCATGCCGGAACCACCTGCTGGAAATGCCGGAACCACCGGCTCAACTCGCCGGAACCATTGCCGGACATGCAAAATCACCTGCCGGCTACGCCAGAATCACTTGGCGAACACTCCGGAATCACCTGTCGGGCATGCCGGAACCGCCTTCCTGACACGCCAAAATCACCCGCCGGCTACGCCACAACAATTTGGTGAACTCTTCGGAATCACCTGCCAGCCTGTCTCCAGAACCACTCGGCAGACACTCCGGAACAACCTGCCGGGCATGCCGGAACCACATCTCAGACATGCCGGAACCACATGCCAATGACACCGGAAGCACCTGCCGAGCACGCCAGAACCACCTGCTCGACTCGCCAAAACTACCTGCTGGACACGCCAAAATCACCTGCCGGCTACGCCACAACCATTTGGTGAACTCTTCGGAATCAACAGACGGGCTGGCTCCAGAACCACTCGGCAGACACTCCGGAACCACCGGCCGGGCATGCCGGAACCACCTCTCAGAGGTGCCAGAACAACATGCCGGACACTCCGGAATCACCTGCCGGGCATGCCGGAACCATCTCTCAGACGTGCCAGAACCATGTTCCGGACACACCGGAACCACCTGACGAGCTCGCCGGAACCACCTGCTGGACACGCCAAAATCACCTGCCGGCTACGCCAGAACCACTCGGCAGACACTCCGGAATCACGTGCCGGGCTGGCTGGAACCACCTGCCGGTCACTCCAACATCACCTTTCAGCTACGCCGGAACCACTTGGCGGACACTCCGGAAACACCTATCGGGCCGGCCGGAACCACCTCTCAGAGGTGCCAGAACCACATGCCGGACACTCCGGAATCACCTGCCGGGCATGCCGGAACCATCTCTCAGACGTGCCAGAACCATGTTCCGGACATGCCGGAACCACCTGCCGAGCTCGCCGGAACCACCGGCTCGACTCGCCGGAACCACCGCCGGACATGCAAAATGACCTGCCGGCTACGCCAGAACCACTTGGCGAACACTCTGGTATCACCTGCCGGGCATGCCGGAACCACCTCTCAGAGGTGCCACAACCACATGCCGGACACTCCGGAATCACCTGCCGGGCATGCCGGAACCACCTGCCGGTCATGCCGGAACCACCATCTCGACTCGCTGGAACCACCGCCGGACATGCAAAATGACCTGCCGGCTACGCCAGAACCAGTTGGCGAACACTCCCTAATCACCTGCCGGGCATGGCGCAACCACCTCTCAGACATGCCGGAACCACATGACAATGACACCGGAATCACCTGCCGAGCACGCCAGAACCACCTGCTCAACTCGCCAAAACCACCTGCTGGACACGCCAAAATCACCTGCCGGCTACGCCACAACCATTTGGTGAACTCTTCGCAATCACCTGCCGGGCTGTCTGGAACCACCTGCCGGTCACTCCAACATCACCTGCCAGCTATGCCAGAACCACTTGGAGGACACCATGGAAACACCAGTCGGGTCGGCCGGAACCACCTATCAGACGTGACAGAACCATGTGCCTGAGATGCCGGAACCACACCCCGAACAGACCGAAACCACCTGCCAGACCCGCCTGAACCACCTGCCGAGCACGCCGGAACCACCTACTCGACTCGCTGGAACCACCTACCTGACACGCTAAAATCACCTGCCGGGTATGCCACAACCACTTGGTGGACACACCGGAATCATCTGCCGGACATGCCAGAACCAGCTCTCAGACACACCAGAACCACGGGCCGGACACGCCGGAAGCACCTGCTGAGCATGCCTGAGCCAAATGCTCGACTTGCAAGAAACACCTGCCAGACACGCCAAAATCACCTGCCGGGTATGCCAGAACCACGTGGCGGACACTCCGGAATCACATGTCGGGCATGCCGGAACCAACTCTCAGACGTGCCAGAACCTCGTGCTGGTCACGCCAGAACCACATGCCGGACACGCCGCACCACCGGCTAGACAAGCCGGAACCATGTTCTGGACACGCCGGTACCGCCTGCCAAGTATGCCAGAACCAGCTGATCCACTCCCCAGAACCACCTAGTGGACACGCCGAAATCAACTGCCGGCTACGCCGGAACCACAGGCTAGACTCGCCGGAACCACAGCCGGATGCAAAATGACCTGCCGGCTACGCCAGAACCACTTGGCGAACACTACGGAATCACCTGTCGGGCATGCCGGAACCACCTCTCAGACTTGCCAGAACCATGTTCCAGACACGCTGGTATCACCTGCCAAGTATGCCGGAACCACCTGCTCCAATCCCCAGAACCACTTGCTGGACACCCCAGCATCACCTGCCGGCAACGCCAGAACCACTCGGCAGACACTCCGGAACCACCTGTCGGGCATGCCGGAACCACCTCTCAGAGGTGCCAGAACCATGTTCCGGACACGCCGGTACCACCTGCCGAGCTCGCCGGAACCATCTGCTGGACACGCCAAAATCACCTGCCGGCTACGCCAGAACCATTCAGCAGACACTCCCGAATCACCTGCCGGGCTGGCTGGAACCACCTGTCGGTCACGCCAACATCACCTTTCAGCTACGCCGGAACCACTAGGCGGACACTCTGGAAACACCTGTCGGGCCGGCCGGAACCACATCTCAGACGTGCCAGAACCATGTGCCTGAGATGCCGGAACCACACCCCGAACAGACCGAAACCACCTGCCAGACCCGCCTGAGCCCCCTGGCGAGCACGCCTGATCCACCTGCTCAACTAGCCGTAACCACCTTCCAGACACGCCAAAATCACCTGCCAGGTCTACCAGAACCATTTGGTGGACACTCCGGAATCATCTGCCAGAAATGCCAGAAGCAGCCCTCTGACACACCAGAACCACGTGCCGGACACGCCGGAAGCACCTGCTGATAATGCCTGAGCCACATGCTCGACTAGCAAGAAACACATGCCAGACACGCCAAAATCACCTGCCGGGTATGCCAGAACCACATGGCGGACTCTCCGGAATCACCTGTCGGGCATGCCGGAACCAACTTTCAGATGTGCCAGAACCTCGTGCCGGACATGCCAGAACCACCTGCCGGACAGACCGGAAACACATGCCGGACACGCCGGAACCACCGGCTTGACTCGCCGGAACCACCGCCGGACATGCAAAATGACAAGCCGGCTACGCCAGAACCACTAGGCGAACACTCCTGAATCACCTGTCGGGCATGCCGGAACCACCTCTCAGACTTGCCAGAACCAAGTTCCGGACACGCCGGTACCACCTGCCGAGTATGCCGGAACCACCTGATCCACTCCCCAGAACCACCTGCTGGACACGCCAGAATCACCTGCCGACTACTCCAGAACCACTCGGCAGACACTCCGGAACCACCTGCCGGGCATGCCGTAACCACCTCTCAGAGGTGCCAGAACCACATGCCGGACACTCCGGAATCACCTGCCGGGCATGCCGGAACCACCTCTCAGAGGTGCCACAACCACATGCCGGACACTCCGGAATCACCTGCCGGGCATGCCGGAACCACCTGCCGGTCATGCCGGAACCACCGGCTCGACTCGCCGGAACCACCGCCGGACATGCAAAATGACCTGCCGGCTACGCCAGAACCACTTGGCGAACACTCCGGAATCACCTGTCGGGCATGCTGGAACCACCTGCCGGTCACGCCAACATCACCTGCCAGCTATGCCAGAACCACTTGGCGGACACCATGGAAAAACCTGTCGGACCAGCCGGAACCACCTATCAGACGTGCCAGAACCATGTGCCTGAGATGCCGGAACCACACCCCGAACAGACCGAAACCACCAGCCAGACCCGCCTGAACCACCTGCCGAGCACGCCGGAACCACCTACTCGACTCGCCGGAACCACCTACCTGACACGCTAAAATCACCTGCCGGGTTTGCCACAACCACTTGGTGGACACTCCGGAATCATCTGCCGGACATGCCAGAACCAGCTCTCAGACACACCAGAACCACGTGCCAGACACGCCGGAAGCACCCGCTGATCATGCCTGAGCCAAATGCTCGACTTGCAAGAAACACCTGCCAGACACGCCAAAATCACCTGCCGGGTACGCCAGAACCACGTGGCGGACACTCCGGAATCACCTGTCGGGCATCCCGGAACCAACTCTCAGACGTGCCAGAACCTCGTGCCGGTCACGCCAGAACCACCTGCCGGACAGACCGGAAACACCTGCTGGACACGCCGGAACCACCGGCTCGGCTCGCCGGAACCACCGCGGGACATCCAAAATGACCTGCCGGCTACGCCAGAACCACTTGGCGAACACTCCGGAATCACCTGTGGGGCATGTCGGAACCACCTCTCAGACTTGCCAGAAGAAAGTTCCGGACATGCAGGTACCACCTGCCTAGTATGCCAGAACCACCTGATCCACTCCCCAGAACCACCTGCTGGATACGCCAGAATCACCTGCCGGCTACTCCAGAACCACTCGGCCGACACTCCGTATCCAACTGCCGGGCATGCCGGAACCACCTTTCAGAGGTGCCAGAACCACATGCCGGACACTCCAGAATCACCTGCCGGGCATGCCGGAACCACCTCTCAGAGGTGCCAGAACCATGTTCCGGACACGCCGGTACCACCTGCCGAGCTCGCCGGAACCACCTGCTGGACACGCCAAAATCACCTGCCGGCTACGCCAGAACCACGTGGCAGACACTCCCGAATCACCTGCCGGGCTGGCTGGAACAACCTGCCGGTCACGCCAACATCACCTTTCAGCTACACCAGAACCACTTGGCGGACACTCCGGAAACACCTGTCGGGCAGGCCGCAACCACCTCTCAGACGTGCCAGAACCATGTGCCTGAGAATGCCGGAACCACTCCCCGAACAGACCGAAACCACCTGCCAGACCCGCCTGAACCCCCTGGCGAGCACGCCTGATCCACCTGCTCAACTAGCGGGAACCACCTTCCTGACACGCCAAATCACCTGCCAGGTACCAGAACCACTTGGTGGACACTCCGGAATCATCTGCCGGACATGCCAGAACCAGCTCTCAGACACACCAGAACCACGTGCCAGAGACGCCGGAAGCACCAGCTGAGCATGCCTGAGCCACCTGCTCGACTCGCAAGAAACACCTGTCGGACATGCCAAAATCACCTGCCGGGTACGCCAGAAACACTTGGCGGACGCTCCGGAATCACCTGCCGGGCATGCCGGAACCACCTCTCAGAGGTGCCACAACCACATGCCGGACACTCCGGAATCACCTGCCGGGCATGCCGGAACCACCTGCCGGTCATGCCGGAACCACCGGCTCGACTCGCCGGAACCACCGCCGGACATGCAAAATGACCTGCCGGCTACGCCAGAACCACTTGGCGAACACTCCGGAATCACCTGTCGGGCATGCTGGAACCACCTGCCGGTCACGCCAACATCACCTGCCAGCTATGCCAGAACCACTTGGCGGACACCATGGAAAAACCTGTCGGACCAGCCGGAACCACCTATCAGACGTGCCAGAACCATGTGCCTGAGATGCCGGAACCACACCCCGAACAGACCGAAACCACCAGCCAGACCCGCCTGAACCACCTGCCGAGCACGCCGGAACCACCTACTCGACTCGCCGGAACCACCTACCTGACACGCTAAAATCACCTGCCGGGTTTGCCACAACCACTTGGTGGACACTCCAGAATCATCTGCCGGACATGCCAGAACCAGCTCTCAGACACACCAGAACCACGTGCCAGACACGCCGGAAGCACCCGCTGATCATGCCTGAGCCAAATGCTCGACTTGCAAGAAACACCTGCCAGACACGCCAAAATCACCTGCCGGGTACGCCAGAACCACGTGGCGGACACTCCGGAATCACCTGTCGGGCATCCCGGAACCAACTCTCAGACGTGCCAGAACCTCGTGCCGGTCACGCCAGAACCACCTGCCGGACAGACCGGAAACACCTGCTGGACACGCCGGAACCACTGGCTCGGCTCGCCGGAACCACCGCGGGACATCCAAAATGACCTGCCGGCTACGCCAGAACCACTTGGCGAACACTCCGGAATCACCTGTGGGGCATGTCGGAACCACCTCTCAGACTTGCCAGAAGAAAGTTCCGGACATGCAGGTACCACCTGCCGAGTATGCCAGAACCACCTGATCCACTCCCCAGAGCCACCTGCTGGATACTCCAGAATCACCTGCCGGCTACTCCAGAACCACTCGGCCGACACTCCGTATCCAACTGCCGGGCATGCCGGAACCACCTTTCAGAGGTGCCAGAACCACATGCCGGACACTCCAGAATCACCTGCCGGGCATGCCAGAACCACCTCTCAGAGGTGCCAGAACCATGTTCCGGACACGCCGGTACCACCTGCCGAGCTCGCCGGAACCACCTGCTGGACACGCCAAAATCACCTGCCGGCTACGCCAGAACCACGTGGCAGACACTCCCGAATCACCTGCCGGGCTGGCTGGAACAACCTGCCGGTCACGCCAACATCACCTTTCAGCTACACCAGAACCACTTGGCGGACACTCCGGAAACACCTGTCGGGCAGGCCGCAACCACCTCTCAGACGTGCCAGAACCATGTGCTCGACTCGCAAGAAACACCTGTCGGACATGCCAAAATCACCTGCCGGGTACGCCAGAAACACTTGGCGGACGCTCCGGAATCACCTGTCGGGCGTGCCGGAACCACCTCTCAGACTTGCCAGAACCATGTTCTGGACACGCCGGTACCACCTGCCGAGTATGCCGGAAGCAGCTGATCCACTCCCCAGAACCACCTAGTGGACACGCCAAAATCAACTGCGGGCTACGCCAGAACCACTCGGCAGACACTCCGGTTCACATGCCAGGCATTCCGGAACCACCTCTCAGAGGTGCCAGAACCAAATGCCGAACACTCCGGTATCACCTGCTGGGCATGCCGGAACCACCTCTCAGAGGTGCCAGAACCACATGCCGGACACTCCGGAATCACCTGCCGGGCATGCTGGAACCACGTGCTGGACATGCCGGAACCACCTCCCGGACATTCCGGAACCACCGGCTCGACTCGCCGGAAACATTGCCGGACATGCAAAATCACCAGCCGGCTACGCCAGAACCACTTGGCGAACACTCCGGTATCACCTGCCGGGCATGCCGGAACCAGCTCTCAGAGGTGCCAGAACCACATGCCGGACACTCCGGAATCACCTGCCGGACATGCCAGAACCACCTCTCAGACACACCGGAACCACGGGCCGCACACGCCGGAAGCACCTGCTGAGCATGCCGGAGCCAAATGCTCGACTTGCAAGAAACACCTGCCAGACACGCCAAAATCACCTGCCGGGTACGCCAGAACCACGTGGCGGACACTCCGGAATCACCCGTCGGGCATGCCGGAACCAACTCTCAGACGTGCCAGAACCTCGTGCTGGTCACGCCAGAACCACATGCCTGGACACGCCGGACCACCGGCTAGACTCGCCGGAACCACCACCGGATATTCAAAATGACCTGCCGGCTACGCCAGAACCAGTTGGCGAACACTCCGGAATCACCTGTCGGGCATGCCGGAACCACCTCTCAGACTTGCCAGAACCATGTTCCGGACACGCTGGTACCACCTGACGAGTATGCCGGAACCACCTGATCCACTCCCCAGAACCACCTGCTGGATACGCCAGAATCACCTGCCAGCTACTCCAGAACCACTCGGCCAACACTCTGTAACCAACTGCAGGGCATGCCGGAACCACCTCTCAGAGGTGCCAGAACCACATGCCAGACACTCCGGAATCACCTGCCGGGCATGCCGGAACCATCTCTCAGACGTGCCAGAACCATGTTCCGGACATGCCGGAACCACCTGCCGAGCTCGCCGGAACCACCTGCTGGACACGCCAGAATCACCTGCCGGCTACACCAGAACCACTCGGCAGACACTGCGGAATCACATGCCAGGCATTCCGGAACCACCTCTCAGAGGTGCCAGAACCACATGCCGGACACTCCGGAATCACCTGCCGGGCATGCCGGAACCATCTCTCAGAGGTGCCAGAACCACATGCCGCACACTCCGGAATCACCTGCCGGGCATGCCGGAACCATCTCACAGACGTGCCAGAACCATGTTCCGGACACGCTGGTACCACCTGCCAAGCTCGCCGGAACCACCTGCTCTACGCGCCAAAATCACCTGCCAGCTACGCCAGAACCACACGGCAGACACTCCGGAATCACCTTCCGGGCTGGCTGGAACAACCTGCCGGTCACGCCAACATCGCCTTTCAGCTACGCCAGAACCACTTGGCGGACACTCCGGAAACACCTGTCGGGCCGGCCGCAACCAACTCTCAGACGTGCCAGAACCATGTGCCTGAGATGCCGGAACCACTCCCCGAAGAGACCGAAACCACCTGCCAGACCCGCCTGAAACCCCTGGCGAGCACGCCTGATCCACCAGCTCAACTAGCCGGAACCACCTTCCTGACACGCCAAAATCACCTGCCAGGTATACCAGAACCACTTGGTGGACACTCCGGAATCATCTGCCGGACATGCCAGAACCAGCTCTCAGACACACCAGAACCACGTGCCAAAGACGCCGGAAGCAGCAGCTGAGCATACATGAGCCACCTGCTCGACTCGCAAGAAACACCTGTTGGACATGCCAAAATCACCTGCCGGGTACGCCAGAAACACTTGGCGGACGCTCCGGAATCAACTGTCGGGCGTGCCGGAACCTCCTCTCAGACTTGCCAGAACCATGTTCTGGACACGCCGGTACCACCTGCCGAGTATGCCGGAACCAGCTGATCCACTCCCCAGAACCACCTAGTGGACACGCCAAAATCAACTGCCGGCTACGCCAGAAACACTCGGCAGACACTCCGGAATCACATGCGAGGCATTCCGGAACCACCGCTCAGAGGTGCCAGAACAAAATGCCGGACACTCCGGTATCACCTGCCGGGCATGCCGGAACCACGTCTCAGAGGTGCCAGAACCACATCCCGGACACCCTGGAATCACCTGCCGGGCATGCCGGAACCACCTGCGGGACATGCCGGAACCACCGGCTCGACTCGCCGGAACCATTGCCGGACATGCAAAATCACCTGCCGGCTACGCCAGAACCACTTGGCGAACAGTCCGGAATCACCTGCCGGGCATGGCGGAACAACCTCTCAGACATGCCGGAACCACATGCCAATGACACCGGAAGCACCTGCCGAGCACCCCAGAACCACCTGCTCGACTCGCCAAAACCACCCGCTGGACACGCCAAAATCACCTGCCGGCTACTCCACAACCATTTGGTGAACTCTTCGGAATCACCTGCCGGGCTTGCTGGAACCACCTGCCGGTCACGCCAACATCACCTTTCAGCTACGCCAGAACCACTTGGCGCACACTCCGGAAACACCTCTCCGGCCGGCCGGAACAACCTCTCAGACGTGCCAGAACCATGTGCCTGAGATGCCGGAACCACACCCCGAACAGACCGAAACCACCTGCCAGACCCGCCTGAACCACCTGCCGAGCACGCCGGAACCACCTACTCGACTCGCTGGAACCACCTACCTGACACGCTAAAATCACCTGCCGGGTATGCCACAACCACTTGGTGGACACTCCGGAATCATCTGCCGGACATGCCAGAACCAGCTCTCAGACACACCAGAACCACGTGCCAGACACGCCGGAAGCACCTGCTGAGCATGCCTGAGCCAAATGCTCGACTTGCAAGAAACACCTGCCAGATACGCCAAAATCACCTGCCGGGTACGCCAGAACCATGTGGCGGACACTCCGGAATCACCTGTCGGGCATGCCGGAACCAACTCTCAGACGTGCCAGAACCTCGTGCCGGTCACGCCAGAACCCCCTGCCGGACACGCCGGAACCACCGGCTCGACTCGCCGGAACCACCGCTGGACATGCAAAATGACCTGCCGGCTACGCCAGAACCACTTGGCGAACACTCCGGAATCACCTGTCGGGCATGCCGGAACCACCTCTCAGGGGTGCAAGAACCACATGCCGGACACTCCGGAATCACCTGCCGGGCATGCCGGAACCACCTCTCAGAGGTGCCAGAACCACATGCCGGACACTCCGGAATCACCTGCCTGGCATGACGGAACCATCTCTCAGACGTGGCAGAACCATGTTCCGGACACGCTGGTACCACCTGCCGAGCTCCCCGGAACCACCTGCTGGACACGCCAAAATCACCTGCCAGCTACGCCAGAATCACATGCTGGACACTCCGGAATCACCTGCGGGGCATGCCGGAACCACATGCCGGACATGCCGGAACCACCGGCTCGACTCGCCGGAACCATTGCCGGACATGCAAAATCACCTGCCGGCTACGCCAGAACCACTCGGCAGACACTCCGTAACCAACTGCCGGGCATGCCGGAACCACCTCTCAGAGGTGCCAGAACCACATGCCGGACACTCCGGAATCACCTGCCGGGCATGCCGGAACCATCTCTCAGACTTGCCAGAACCATGTTCCGGACATGCCGGAACCACCTGCCGAGCTCGCCGGAACCACCGGCTGGACACGCCAAAATCACCTGCCGGCTACGCCAGAACCACTCGGCAGACACTCGGGAATCACATGCCAGGCATTCCGGAACCACCTCTCAGAGGTGCCAGAACCAAATGCCGGACACTCCTGTATCACCTGCCGGGGTTGCCGGAACCACCTCTCAGAGGTGCCAGAACCACATGCCGGACACTCCGGAATCACCTGCCGGGCATGCCGGAACCACCTTCTGGACTTGCCGGAACCAGCGGCTCGACTCGCCGGAACCATTGCCGGACATGCAAAATCACCTGCCGGCTACGCCAGAACCACTTGGCGAACACTCCGGAATCACCTACCGGGCATGGCGGAACCACCTCTCAGACATGCCGGAACCACATGCCAATGACACCGGAAGCACCTGCCGAGCACGCCAGAACCACCTGCTCGACTCGCCAAAACCACCTGCTGGACACGCCAAAATCACCTGCCAGCTATGCCAGAACCACTCGGCAGACACTCCAGAACCACCTGCCGGGCATGCGGGAGCCACCTCTCCGAGGTGCCAGAACCACATGCCGGACGCTCCGGAGTCACCTGCCGGGCATGCCGGAACCATCTCTCAGACGTGCCAGAACCATGTTCCGGACACGCCGGTACCACCTGCCGAGCTCGCCGGAACCACCTGATCGACTCGCCAAAACCACCCGCTGGACACGCCAAAATCACCTGCCGGCTACGCCAGAACCAGTCGGCAGACACTCCGGAATCACCTGCCGGGCTGGCTGGAACCACCTGCCGGTCACGCCAACATCACCTTTCACCTACGCCAGAACCACTTGGCGGACACTCCGGAAACACCTGTCGGGCCGGCCGGAACCACCTCTCAGACGTGCCAGAACCATGTGCCTGAGATGCCGGAACCACTCCCCGAACAGACCGAAACCACCTGCCAGACCCGCCTGAACCCCCTGGCGAGCACGCCTGATCCACCTGCTCAACTAGCCGGAACCACCTTCCTGACACGCCAAAATCCCCTGCCAGGTATACCAGAACCACTTGGTGGACACTCCGGAATCATCTGCCGGACATGCCAGAACCAGCTCTCAGACACACCAGAACCACGTGCCAGAGACGCCGGAAGCACCAGCTGAGCATGCCTGAGCCACCTGCTCGACTCGCAAGAAGCACCTGTCGGACATGTCAAAATCACCTGCCGGGTACGCCAGAAACACTTGGCGGACGCTCTGGAATCCCCTGTCGGGCGTGCCGGAACCAGCTGATCCACTCCCCAGAACCACCTAGTGGACACGCCAAAATCAACTGCCGGCTACGCCAGAACCACTCGGCAGACACTCCGGAATCACATGCCAGGCATTCCGGAACCACCTCTCAGAGGTGCCAGAACCAAACGCCGGACACTCCGGAATCACATGCCAGGCATTCCGGAACCACCTCTCTGAGGTGCCAGAACCACATGCCGGACACTCCGGAATCACCTGCTGGGCATGACGGAACCACCTGCTGTACATGCCGGAATCACCTGCCGGACATGCCGGAACCACCGGCTCGACTCGCCGGAACCATTGCCGGACATGCAAAATCACCTGCCGGCTATGCCAGAACCACTTGGGAAACACTCCGGAATCACGTGCCGGGCATGGCGGAACCACCTCTCAGACATGCCGGAACCACATGGCAATGACACTGGAAGCACCTGCCGAGCACGCCAGAACCACCTGCTCAACTCGCCAAAACCACCTGCCGGCTACGCCAGAACCACTCGGCAGACACTCCGGAATCACATGCCGGGCATTCCGGAACCACCTCTCACAGGTGCCAGAACTAAATGCTGGACACTCCGGTATCACATGCCGGGCATGCCGGAACCACCTCTCACAGGTGCCAGAACCACATGCCGGACACTCCGGAATCACCTGCCGGGTATGCAGGAACTACCTGCTGGACATGCCGGAACCACCGACTCGACTAGCCGGAACCATTGCCGGACATGCAAAATCACCTGCCGGCTACGCCAGAACCACTTGGCGAACACTCCGGAATCACCTGCCGGGCATGGCGGAACCAAAACTCAGACATGCCGGAACCACATGCCAATGACACCGGAAGCACCTGCCGAGCACGCCAGAACCACCTGCTCGACTCGCCAAAACCACCCGCTGGACACACCAAAATCACCTGCCGGCTACGCCACAACCATTTGGTGAACTCTTCGGAATCAACAGACGGGCTGGCTCCAGAACCACTCGGCAGACACTCCGGAACCACCTGCCGGGCATGCCGGAACCACCTCTCAGAGGTGCCAGAACAACATGCCGGACACTCCGGAATCACCTGCCGGGCATGCCGGAACCACCTCTCAGAGGTGCCAGAACCACCTGTCGGAAAGACTGGAAACACCTGCCGGACACGCCGGAACCACCGGCTCGACTCGCGGGAACCACCGCCGGACATGCAAAATGACCTGCCGGCTACGACAGACCCACTTGGCGAACACTCCGGAATCACCTGTCGGGCATGCCGGAAGCACCTCTCAGACTTGCCAGAACCTTGTTCCTGACACGCCGGTACCACCTGCCAAGTATGCCGGAACCACATGATCCACTCCCCTGAACCACCTGCTGGACACGCCAGAATCACCTGCCGGCTATGCCAGAACCACTCGGCAGACACTCCGGAACCACCTGCCGGGCATGCCGGAACCACCTCTCAGAGGTGCCAGAACCACATGCCGGACACTCCGGAATCACCTGCCGGGCATGCCGGAACCATCTCTCAGACGTGCCAGAACCATGTTCCGGACACGCCGGTACCACCTGCCGAGCTCGCCGGAACCTCCTGCTGGACACGCCAAAATCACCTGCCGGCTACGCCAGAACCACTCGGCAGACACTCCGGAATCACCTGCGGGGCTGGCTGGAACCACCTGCCGGTCACGCCAACATCAACTTTAAGCTACGCAGGAACCACTTGGCGGACACTACGGAAACACCTGTCGGGCCAGCCGCAACCACCTCTCAGACGTGCCAGAACCATGTGCCTGAGATGCCGGAACCACTCCCCGAACAGACCGAAACCACCTGCCAGACACGTCTGAACCCCCTGGCGAGCACGCCTGATCCACCTGCTCAACTAGCCGGAACCACCTTCCTGACACGCCAAAATCACCTGCCATGTATACCAGAACCACTTGGTGGACACTCCGGAATCATCTGCCGGACATGCCAGAACCAGCTCTCAGACACACCAGAACCACGTGCCAGAGACGCCGGAAACACCAGCTGAGCATGCCTGAGCCACCTGCTCGACTCCCAAGAAACACCTGTCGGACATGCCAAAATCACCTGCCGGGTATGCCAGAAACACTTGGCGGATGCTCCGGAATCACCTGTCGGGCGTGCCGGAACCACCTCTCAGACTTGCCAGAACCATGTTCTGGACACGCCGGTACCACCTGCCGAGTATGCCGGAACCAGCTGATCCACTCCCCAGAACCACCTAGTGGACACGCCAAAATCAACTGCCGGCTACGCCAGAACCACTCGGCAGACACTCGGGAATCACATGCGAGGCATTCCGGAACCACCTCTCAGAGGTGCCAGAACCACATGTCGGAAACTCCGGGATCACCTGCCGAGCATGCCGGAACCACCTGCTGGACATGCCAGAATCACCTGCCGGACATGCCAGAACCACCGGCTCGACTCGCCGGAACCATTGCCGGACATTCAAAATCACCTGCCGGCTATGCCAGAACCACTTGTGGAACAATCCGGAATCACCTGCAGGGCATGGCGGAACCACCTCTCAGAGGTGCCAGAACCACATGCCGGATACTCCGGAATCACCTGCCGGGCATGCTGGAACCACGAGCTGGACATGCCGGAACCACCTGCCGGACATGCCGGAACCACCGGCTCGACTCGCCAGAACCATTGCCGGACAGGCAAAATCACCTGCCGGCTATGCCAGAACCACTTGGGGAACACTCCGCAATCACATGCCGGGCATGGCGGAACCACCTCTCAGACACGCCGGAACCAGATGCCAATGACACCGGAAGCACCTGCCGAGCACGCCAGTACCACCTGCTGGACTCGCCAAAACCACCTGCTGGACACGCCAAAATCACCTTCCGGCTACGCCACACCATTTGGAGAACACTTCGGAATCACCTGCCGGGCTGGCTGGAACCACCTGCCGGTCACGCCAACATCACCTGCCAGCTATGCCAGAACCACTTCGCGGACACCATGGAAACACCTGGAGGGCCGGCCGGAACCACCTATCAGACGTGCCAGAACCATGTGCCTGAGATGCCGGAACCACACCCCGAACAGACCGAAACCACCTGCCAGACCAGCCAGAACCATCTGCCGAGCACGCCGGAACCATCTACTCGACTCGCCGGAACCACCTACCTGACACGCTAAAATCACCTGCCGGGTATGCCACAACCACGTGGTGGACACTCCGGAATCATCTGCCGGACATTCCAGAACCAGCTCTCAGACACAGCAGAACCACGTGCCAGACACGCCGGAAGCACCTGCTGAGCATGCCGGAGCCAAATGCTCGACTTGCAAGAAACACCTGCCAGACACGCCAAAATCACCTGCCGGGTACGCCAGAACCACGTGGTGGACACTCTGAAATCACCTGCCGGGCATGCCGGAACCACCTCTCAGAGGTGCCAGAACAACATGCCGGACACTCCGGAATCACCTGCCGGGCATGCCGGAACCACCTCTCAGAGGTGCCAGAACAACATGCCGGACACTCCGGAATCACCTGCCTGGCATGCCGGAACCATCTCTCAGACGTGCCAGAACCATGTTCAGTACACGCTGGTACCACCTGCCGAGCTCGCCGGAACCACCTGCTGGACACGCCAAAATCACTTGCCGGCTACGCCACAACCATTTGGTGAACTCTTCGGAATCACCTGACGGGCTGGCTCCAGAACCACTCGGCAGACACTCCGGAACCACCTGCCGGGCATGCCGGAACCACCTCTCAGACATGCCGGAACCACATGCCAATGACACCGGAAGCACCTGCCGAGCACGCCAGAACCACCTTCTCGACTCACCAAAACCACCTGCTGGACACGCCAAAATCACCTGCCAGCTACGCCACAACCATTTGGTGAACACTTCGGAATCACCTGCCGGGCTGGCTGGAACCACATGCCGGTCACGCCAACATCACCTGCCAGCTATGCCAGAACCACTTGGCGGACACCATGGAAACACCTGGCGGGCCGGCCGGAACCACCTATCAGACGTGCCAGAACCATGTGCCTGAGATGCCGGAACCACACCCCGAACAGACCGAAACCACCTGCCAGACCCGCCTGAACCACCTGCCGAGCACGCCGGAACCACCTACTCGACTCGCTCGAACCACCTACCTGACACGCTAAAATCACCTGCCGGGTATGCCGCAACCACTTGGTGGACACTCCGGAATCATCTGCCGGACATGCCAGAACCAGCTCTCAGACACACCAGAATCACGTGCCAGACACGCCAGAAGCACCTGCTGAGCATGCCTGAGCCAAATGCTCGACTTGCAAGAAACACCTGCCAAACAAGCCAAAATCACCTGCCGGGTACGCCAAAACCTTGTGGCGGACATTCCGGAATCACCTGTCGGGCATGCCGGAACCAACTCTCAGACGTGCCAGAACCTCGTGCCGGTCACGCCAGAACCACCTGCCGGACACGCCGGAACCACCGGCTCGACTCGCCGGAACCACCGCTGGACATGCAAAATGACCTGCAGGCTACGCCAGAACCACTTGGCGAACACTCCGGAATCACCTCTCGGGCATGCCGGAACCGCCTCTCAGACTTGCCAGAACCATGTTCCGGACACGCCGGTACCACCTGCCGAGTATGCCGGAAACACCTGATCCACTCCCCAGAACCACCTGCTGGACACGCCAGAATCACCTGCCGACTACGCCAGAGCCACTCGGCAGACACTCCGGAACCACCTGCCGGGCATGCCGGAACCACCTGCTGGACACGCCAGAATCACCTGCCGGCTACACCAGAACCACTCGGCAGACACTGCGGAATCACATGCCAGGCATTCCGGAACCACCTCTCAGAGGTGCCAGAACCACATGCCGGACACTCCGGAATCACCTGCCGGGCATGCCGGAACCATCTCTCAGAGGTGCCAGAACCACATGCCGCACACTCCGGAATCACCTGCCGGGCATGCCGGAACCATCTCACAGACGTGCCAGAACCATGTTCCGGACACGCTGGTACCACCTGCCAAGCTCGCCGGAACCACCTGCTCTACGCGCCAAAATCACCTGCCAGCTACGCCAGAACCACACGGCAGACACTCCGGAATCACCTTCCGGGCTGGCTGGAACAACCTGCCGGTCACGCCAACATCGCCTTTCAGCTACGCCAGAACCACTTGGCGGACACTCCGGAAACACCTGTCGGGCCGGCCGCAACCAACTCTCAGACGTGCCAGAACCATGTGCCTGAGATGCCGGAACCACTCCCCGAACAGACCGAAACCACCTGCCAGACCCGCCTGAAATCCCTGGCGAGCACGCCTGATCCACCAGCTCAACTAGCCGGAACCACCTTCCTGACACGCCAAAATCACCTGCCAGGTATACCAGAACCACTTGGTGGACACTCCGGAATCATCTGCCGGACATGCCAGAACCAGCTCTCAGACACACCAGAACTACGTGCCAGAGACGCCGGAAGCAGCAGCTGAGCATACCTGAGCCACCTGCTCGACTCGCAAGAAACACCTGTCGGACATGCCAAAATCACCTGCCGGGTACGCCAGAAACACTTGGCGGACGCTCCGGAATCAACTGTCGGGCGTGCCGGAACCACGTCTCAGACTTGCCAGAACCATGTTCTGGACACGCCGGTACCACCTGCCGAGTATGCCGGAACCAGCTGATCCACTCCCCAGAACCACCTAGTGGACACGCCAAAATCAACTGCCGGCTACGCCAGAAACACTCGGCAGACACTCCGGAATCACATGCGAGGCATTCCGGAACCACCTCTCAGAGGTGCCAGAACAAAATGCCGGACACTCCGGTATCACCTGCCGGGCATGCCGGAACCACCTGCCGGACATGCCGGAACCACCGGCTCGACTCGCCGGAACCACCGCTGGACATGCAAAATGACCTGCCGGCTACGCCAGAACCACTTGGCGAACACTCCGGAATCACCTGTCGGGCATGCCGGAACCACCTCTCAGGGGTGCAAGAACCACATGCCGGACACTCCGGAATCACCTGCCGGGCATGCCGGAACCACCTCTCAGAGGTGCCAGAACCACATGCCGGACACTCCGGAATCACCTGCCTGGCATGACGGAACCATCTCTCAGACGTGGCAGAACCATGTTCCGGACACGCTGGTACCACCTGCCGAGCTCCCCGGAACCACCTGCTGGACACGCCAAAATCACCTGCCAGCTACGCCAGAATCACATGCTGGACACTCCGGAATCACCTGCGGGGCATGCCGGAACCACATGCCGGACATGCCGGAACCACCGGCTCGACTCGCCGGAACCATTGCCGGACATGCAAAATCACCTGCCGGCTACGCCAGAACCACTCGGCAGACACTCCGTAACCAACTGCCGGGCATGCCGGAACCACCTCTCAGAGGTGCCAGAACCACATGCCGGACACTCCGGAATCACCTGCCGGGCATGCCGGAACCATCTCTCAGACTTGCCAGAACCATGTTCCGGACATGCCGGAACCACCTGCCGAGCTCGCCGGAACCACCGGCTGGACACGCCAAAATCACCTGCCGGCTACGCCAGAACCACTCGGCAGACACTCGGGAATCACATGCCAGGCATTCCGGAACCACCTCTCAGAGGTGCCAGAACCAAATGCCGGACACTCCTGTATCACCTGCCGGGGTTGCCGGAACCACCTCTCAGAGGTGCCAGAACCACATGCCGGACACTCCGGAATCACCTGCCGGGCATGCCGGAACCACCTTCTGGACTTGCCGGAACCAGCGGCTCGACTCACCGGAACCATTGCCGGACATGCAAAATCACCTGCCGGCTACGCCAGAACCACTTGGCGAACACTCCGGAATCACCTACCGGGCATGGCGGAACCACCTCTCAGACATGCCGGAACCACATGCCAATGACACCGGAAGCACCTGCCGAGCACGCCAGAACCACCTGCTCGACTCGCCAAAACCACCTGCTGGACACGCCAAAATCACCTGCCAGCTATGCCAGAACCACTCGGCAGACACTCCAGAACCACCTGCCGGGCATGCGGGAGCCACCTCTCCGAGGTGCCAGAACCACATGCCGGACGCTCCGGAGTCACCTGCCGGGCATGCCGGAACCATCTCTCAGACGTGCCAGAACCATGTTCCGGACACGCCGGTACCACCTGCCGAGCTCGCCGGAACCACCTGATCGACTCGCCAAAACCACCCGCTGGACACGCCAAAATCACCTGCCGGCTACGCCAGAACCAGTCGGCAGACACTCCGGAATCACCTGCCGGGCTGGCTGGAACCACCTGCCGGTCACGCCAACATCACCTTTCACCTACGCCAGAACCACTTGGCGGACACTCCGGAAACACCTGTCGGGCCGGCCGGAACCACCTCTCAGACGTGCCAGAACCATGTGCCTGAGATGCCGGAACCACTCCCCGAACAGACCGAAACCACCTGCCAGACCCGCCTGAACCCCCTGGCGAGCACGCCTGATCCACCTGCTCAACTAGCCGGAACCACCTTCCTGACACGCCAAAATCCCCTGCCAGGTATACCAGAACCACTTGGTGGACACTCCGGAATCATCTGCCGGACATGCCAGAACCAGCTCTCAGACACACCAGAACCACGTGCCAGAGACGCCGGAAGCACCAGCTGAGCATGCCTGAGCCACCTGCTCGACTCGCAAGAAGCACCTGTCGGACATGTCAAAATCACCTGCCGGGTACGCCAGAAACACTTGGCGGACGCTCTGGAATCCCCTGTCGGGCGTGCCGGAACCAGCTGATCCACTCCCCAGAACCACCTAGTGGACACGCCAAAATCAACTGCCGGCTATGCCAGAACCACTCGGCAGACACTCCGGAATCACATGCCAGGCATTCCGGAACCACCTCTCAGAGGTGCCAGAACCAAACGCCGGACACTCCGGAATCACATGCCAGGCATTCCGGAACCACCTCTCTGAGGTGCCAGAACCACATGCCGGACACTCCGGAATCACCTGCTGGGCATGACGGAACCACCTGCTGTACATGCCGGAATCACCTGCCGGACATGCCGGAACCACCGGCTCGACTCGCCGGAACCATTGCCGGACATGCAAAATCACCTGCCGGCTATGCCAGAACCACTTGGGAAACACTCCGGAATCACGTGCCGGGCATGGCGGAACCACCTCTCAGACATGCCGGAACCACATGGCAATGACACTGGAAGCACCTGCCGAGCACGCCAGAACCACCTGCTCAACTCGCCAAAACCACCTGCCGGCTACGCCAGAACCACTCGGCAGACACTCCGGAATCACATGCCGGGCATTCCGGAACCACCTCTCACAGGTGCCAGAACCAAATGCTGGACACTCCGGTATCACATGCCGGGCATGCCGGAACCACCTCTCACAGGTGCCAGAACCACATGCCGGACACTCCGGAATCACCTGCCGGGCATGCAGGAACTACCTGCTGGACATGCCGGAACCACCGACTCGACTAGCCGGAACCATTGCCGGACATGCAAAATCACCTGCCGGCTACGCCAGAACCACTTGGCGAACACTCCGGAATCACCTGCCGGGCATGGCGGAACCAAAACTCAGACATGCCGGAACCACATGCCAATGACACCGGAAGCACCTGCCGAGCACGCCAGAACCACCTGCTCGACTCGCCAAAACCACCCGCTGGACACACCAAAATCACCTGCCGGCTACGCCACAACCATTTGGTGAACTCTTCGGAATCAACAGACGGGCTGGCTCCAGAACCACTCGGCAGACACTCCGGAACCACCTGCCGGGCATGCCGGAACCACCTCTCAGAGGTGCCAGAACAACATGCCGGACACTCCGGAATCACCTGCCGGGCATGCCGGAACCACCTCTCAGAGGTGCCAGAACCACCTGTCGGAAAGACTGGAAACACCTGCCGGACACGCCGGAACCACCGGCTCGACTCGCGGGAACCACCGCCGGACATGCAAAATGACCTGCCGGCTACGACAGACCCACTTGGCGAACACTCCGGAATCACCTGTCGGGCATGCCGGAAGCACCTCTCAGACTTGCCAGAACCTTGTTCCTGACACGCCGGTACCACCTGCCAAGTATGCCGGAACCACATGATCCACTCCCCTGAACCACCTGCTGGACACGCCAGAATCACCTGCCGGCTATGCCAGAACCACTCGGCAGACACTCCGGAACCACCTGCCGGGCATGCCGGAACCACCTCTCAGAGGTGCCAGAACCACATGCAGGACACTCCGGAATCACCTGCCGGGCATGCCGGAACCATCTCTCAGACGTGCCAGAACCATGTTCCGGACACGCCGGTACCACCTGCCGAGCTCGCCGGAACCTCCTGCTGGACACGCCAAAATCACCTGCCGGCTACGCCAGAACCACTCGGCAGACACTCCGGAATCACCTGCGGGGCTGGCTGGAACCACCTGCCGGTCACGCCAACATCAACTTTAAGCTACGCAGGAACCACTTGGCGGACACTACGGAAACACCTGTCGGGCCAGCCGCAACCACCTCTCAGACGTGCCAGAACCATGTGCCTGAGATGCCGGAACCACTCCCCGAACAGACCGAAACCACCTGCCAGACACGTCTGAACCCCCTGGCGAGCACGCCTGATCCACCTGCTCAACTAGCCGGAACCACCTTCCTGACACGCCAAAATCACCTGCCATGTATACCAGAACCACTTGGTGGACACTCCGGAATCATCTGCCGGACATGCCAGAACCAGCTCTCAGACACACCAGAACCACGTGCCAGAGACGCCGGAAACACCAGCTGAGCATGCCTGAGCCACCTGCTCGACTCCCAAGAAACACCTGTCGGACATGCCAAAATCACCTGCCGGGTATGCCAGAAACACTTGGCGGATGCTCCGGAATCACCTGTCGGGCGTGCCGGAACCACCTCTCAGACTTGCCAGAACCATGTTCTGGACACGCCGGTACCACCTGCCGAGTATGCCGGAACCAGCTGATCCACTCCCCAGAACCACCTAGTGGACACGCCAAAATCAACTGCCGGCTACGCCAGAACCACTCGGCAGACACTCGGGAATCACATGCCAGGCATTCCGGAACCACCTCTCAGAGGTGCCAGAACCACATGTCGGAAACTCCGGGATCACCTGCCGAGCATGCCGGAACCACCTGCTGGACATGCCAGAATCACCTGCCGGACATGCCAGAACCACCGGCTCGACTCGCCGGAACCATTGCCGGACATTCAAAATCACCTGCCGGCTATGCCAGAACCACTTGTGGAACAATCCGGAATCACCTGCAGGGCATGGCGGAACCACCTCTCAGAGGTGCCAGAACCACATGCCGGATACTCCGGAATCACCTGCCGGGCATGCTGGAACCACGAGCTGGACATGCCGGAACCACCTGCCGGACATGCCGGAACCACCGGCTCGACTCGCCAGAACCATTGCCGGACAGGCAAAATCACCTGCCGGCTATGCCAGAACCACTTGGGGAACACTCCGCAATCACATGCCGGGCATGGCGGAACCACCTCTCAGACACGCCGGAACCAGATGCCAATGACACCGGAAGCACCTGCCGAGCACGCCAGTACCACCTGCTGGACTCGCCAAAACCACCTGCTGGACACGCCAAAATCACCTTCCGGCTACGCCACACCATTTGGAGAACACTTCGGAATCACCTGCCGGGCTGGCTGGAACCACCTGCCGGTCACGCCAACATCACCTGCCAGCTATGCCAGAACCACTTCGCGGACACCATGGAAACACCTGGCGGGCCGGCCGGAACCACCTATCAGACGTGCCAGAACCATGTGCCTGAGATGCCGGAACCACACCCCGAACAGACCGAAACCACCTGCCAGACCCGCCTGAACCACCTGCCGAGCACGCCGGAACCACCTACTCGACTCGCTCGAACCACCTACCTGACACGCTAAAATCACCTGCCGGGTATGCCGCAACCACTTGGTGGACACTCCGGAATCATCTGCCGGACATGCCAGAACCAGCTCTCAGACACACCAGAATCACGTGCCAGACACGCCAGAAGCACCTGCTGAGCATGCCTGAGCCAAATGCTCGACTTGCAAGAAACACCTGCCAAACAAGCCAAAATCACCTGCCGGGTACGCCAAAACCTTGTGGCGGACATTCCGGAATCACCTGTCGGGCATGCCGGAACCAACTCTCAGACGTGCCAGAACCTCGTGCCGGTCACGCCAGAACCACCTGCCGGACACGCCGGAACCACCGGCTCGACTCGCCGGAACCACCGCTGGACATGCAAAATGACCTGCAGGCTACGCCAGAACCACTTGGCGAACACTCCGGAATCACCTCTCGGGCATGCCGGAACCGCCTCTCAGACTTGCCAGAACCATGTTCCGGACACGCCGGTACCACCTGCCGAGTATGCCGGAAACACCTGATCCACTCCCCAGAACCACCTGCTGGACACGCCAGAATCACCTGCCGACTACGCCAGAGCCACTCGGCAGACACTCCGGAACCACCTGCCGGGCATGCCGGAACCACCTCTCAGAGGTGCCAGAACCACATGCCGGACACTCCGGAATCACCTGCCGGGCATGCCGGAACCACCTCTCAGAGGTGCCACAACCACATGCCGGACACTCCAGAATCACCTGCCTGGCATGCTGGAACCATCTCTCAGACGTGGCAGAACCATGTTCCGGACACGCTGGTACCACCTGCCGAGCTCCCCGGAACCACCTGCTGGACACGCCAAAATCACCTGCCAGCTACGCCAGAACCACACGGCAGACACTCCGGAATCACCTGCCGGGCTGGCTCGAACCACCTGCTGGTCACTCCAACATCACCTTTCAGCTACGCCAGAACCACTTGGCGGACACTCCGGAAACACCTCTCCGGCCGGCCGGAACCACCTCTCAGACGTGCCAGAACCATGTGCCTGAGATGCCGGAACCACTCCCCGAACAGACCGAAACCACCTGCCAGACCCGCCTGAACACCCTGGCGAGCACGCCTGATCCACCTGCTCAACTAGCCGGAACCACCTTCCTGACACGCTAAAATCACCTGCCGGCTACGCCACAACCATTTGGTGTACTCTTCGGAATCACCTGCCGGGCTGGCTCCAGAACCACTCGGCAGACACTCCGGAACCACCTGCCGGGCATGCAGGAACCACCTCTCAGACATGCCAGAACCACATGCCAATGACACCGGAAGCACCTGCCGAGCATGCCATAACCACCTGCTCGACTTGCCAAAACCACCTGCTGGACACGCCAAAATCACCTGCCGGCTATGCCACAACCATTTGGTGAACTCTTCGGAATCACCTGCCAGGCTTGCTGGAACCACATGCCGGTCATGCCAACATCACCTGCCAGCTATGCCAGAACCACTAGGCGGACACCAGGGAAACACCTCTCGGGCATGCCGGAACCACATCTCAGACTTGCCAGAACCATGTTCTGGACACGCCGGTACCACCTGCCGAGTATGCCGGAACCAGCTGACCCACTCCCCAGAACCACCTAGTGGACACACCAAAATCAACTGCCGGCTATGCCAGAACCACTCGGCAGACACTCGGGAATCACAGGCCAGGCATTCCGGAACCACCTCTCAGAGGTGCCAGAACCAAATGCCGGACTCTCCGGTATCACCTGCCGGGCATGCCGGAACCACCTCTCAGAGGTGCCAGAACCAAATGCCGCACACTCCGGTATCACCTGCCGGGCACGCCGGAACCACCTCTCAGAGGTGCCAGAACCACATGCCGGACACTCCGGAATCACCTGCCGGGCATGCTGGAACCACGTGCTGGACATGCCGGAACCACCTGCCGGACATGCCGGAACCACCTGCCGGACATTCCGGAACCACCGGCTCGACTCGCCGGAACCATTGCCGGACATGCCAAATCACCTGCCGGCTACGCCAGAACCACTTGGCGAACACTCCGGTATCACCTGCCGAGCATACCGGAACCACCTGCCGGACATGCCGGAACCACCGGCTGGACTCGCTGGAACCATTGCCGGACATGCAAAATCACCTGCCGGCTATGCCAGAACCACTTGGGGAACACTCCGGGATCACCTGCCGGGCATGGCGGAAGCACCTCTCAGACACGCCGGAACCACATGCCAATGACACCGGAAGCACCTGCCGAGCACGCCAGAACCACCTGCTCGACTCGCCAAAACCACCTGCTGGACACGCCAAAATCACCTGCCGGCTACGCCACAACCATTTGGTGAACTCTTCGGAATCACCTGCCGGGCTGGCTGGAACCACCTGCCGGTCACGCCAACATCACCTGCCAGCTATGCCAGAACCACTTGGCGGACACCATGGAAACACCTGTCAGGCCGGCCGGAACCACCTCTCAGACGTGCCAGAACCATGTGCCTGAGATGCCGGAACCACTCCCCGAACAGACCGAAACCACCTGCCAGACCCGCCTGAACCCCCTGGCGAGCACGCCTGATCCACCTGCTCAACTAGCCGGAACCACCTTCCAGACACGCCAAAATACCTGCCAGGACTACCAGAACCACTTGGGGGACACTCCGGAATCATCTGCCAGAAATGCCAGAACCAGCCCTCTGACACACCAGAACCAAGTGCCGGACACGCCGGAAGCACCTGCTGATCATGCCTGAGCCACATGCTCGACTTGCAAGAAACACCCGCCAGACACGCCAAAATCACCTGCCGGGTACGCCAGAACCACGTGGCGGACTCTCCGTAATCACCTGTCGGGCATGCCGGAACCAACTCTCAGACGTGCCAGAACCTCGTGCCGGACACGCCAGAACCACCTGCCGGACAGACCGGAACCACCTGCTGGACACGCCAGAACCACCGGCTCGACTCCCTGGAAGCACCGCCGGACATGCAAAATGACCTGCCGGCTACGCCAGAACTACTCGGCAGACACACCGGAACCACCTGCCGGGCATGCCGGAACCACCTCTCAGACGTGCCAGAACCATGTTCCGGACACGCCGGTACCACCTGCCGAGCTCGCCGGAACAACCTGCTCGACTCGCCAAAACCACCCGCTGGACACGCCAAAATCACCTGCCGGCTACGCCAGAACCACTCGGCAGACACTCCGGAATCACCTGCCGGGCTGGCTGGAACCACCTGCCGGTCACGCCAACATCACCTTTCAACTACGCCAGAACCACTTGGCGGACACTCCGGAAACACCTGTCGGGCCGGCCGGAACCACCTCTCAGACGTGCCAGAACCATGAGCCTGAGATGCCGGAACCACTCCCCGAACAGACCGAAACCACCTGCCAGACCCGCCTGAAGCCCCTGGCGAGCACGCCTGATCCACCTGCTCAACTAGCCGGAACCACCTTCCTGACACGCCAAAATCACCTGCCAGGTATACCAGAACCACTTGGTGGACACTCCGGAATCATCTGCCGGACATGCCAGAACCAGCTCTCAGACACACCAGAACCACGTGCCAGAGACGCCGGAAGCACCAGCTGAGCATGCCTGAGCCACCTGCTCGACTCGCAAGAAACACCTGTCGGACATGTCAAAATCACCTGCCGGGTACGCCAGAAACACTTGGCGGACGCTCTAGAATCACCTGTCGGGCGTGCCGGAACCAGCTGATCCACTCCCCAGAACCACCTAGTGGACACGCCAAAATCAACTGCCAGCTACGCCGGAACAACCGGCTCGACTCGCTGGAACCACCGCCGGACATGCAAAATGACCTGCCGGCTACGCCAGAACCACTTGGCGAACACTCCGGAATCACCTGTCTGGCATGCCGGAACCACCTCTCAGACTTGCCAGAACCATGTTCCGGACACGCCGGAACCACCTGCCGAGTATGCCGGAACCACCTGATCCACTCCCCAGAACCACTTGCTGGACACGCCAGAATCACATGCCGGCTACGCCAGAACCCCTCGGCAGACACTCTGGAACCACCTGCCGGGCATGCCGTAACCACCTCTCAGAGGTGCCAGAACCACATGCCGGACACTCCGAAATCAACTGTCGGGCCGGCCGGTACCATCTCTCAGACATGCCAGAACCATGTTCCGGACACGCCTGTACCACATGCCGAGCTCGCCGGAACCAGCTGCTGGACACGCCAAAATCACCCGCCGGCTACGCCAGAACCACTCAGCAGACACTCCGGAATCACCTGCTGGCCTGGCTGGAACCACCTGCCGTTCACGCCAACAACACCTTTCAGCTACTCCGGAACCACTTGGCGGACACTCCGGAAACACCTGTCGGGCCGGCCGGAACCACCTGTCAGACGTGCCAGAACCATGTGCCTGAGATGTCGGAACCACTCCCCGAACAGACCGAAACCACCTGCCAGTCCCGCCTGAACCCCCTGGCGAGCACGCCTGATCCACCTGCTCCACTAGCCGGAACCACCTTCCTGACACGCCAAAATCACCTGCCAGGTATACCAGAACCACTTGGTGGACACTCTGGAATCATCTGCCGGACATGCCAGAACCAGCTCTCAGACACACCAGAACCACGTGCCAGAGACGCCGGAATCACCAGCTGAGCATGCCTCAGCCACCTGCTCGACTCCCAAGGAACACCTGTCGGACATGCCAAAATCACATCTCAGACTTGCCAGAACCATGTTCTGGACACGCCGGTACCACCTGCCGAGTATGCCGGAACCAGCTGATCTACTCCCCAGGACCACCTAGCGGACACGCCAAAATCAACTGCCGGCTACGCTAGGAACCACTCGGCAGACACTCCGGAATCACATGCCAGGCATTCCGGAACCACCTCTCAGGGGTGCCAGAACCAAATACCGGAGACTCCCGTATCACCTGCAGGGCATGCCGGAACCACCTCTCAGACGTGCCAGAACCACATGCGGGACACTCCCGAATCACCTTCCGGGCATGCCGGAACCATCTCTCAGACGTGCCAGAACCATGTTCCGGACACGCTGGTACCACCTGCCGAGCTCGCCGGAACCACGTGCTGGACACGCCAAAATCACCTGCCAGCTACCCAAGAACCACACGGCAGACACTCCGGAATCACCTGCCGGGCTGGCTTGAATCTCTTTCCCGTCACGCCAACATCACCTTTCAGTTACGCCAGAACCACTTGGCGGACACTCCGGAAACACCTGACGGGCCGGCCGGAACCACCTCTCAGACATGCCAGAACCATGTGCCTGAGATCCCGGAACCACTCCCCAAACAGACCGAAACAACCTGCCAGACCCGCCTGAACCCCCTGGCGAGCACGCCTGATCCACCTGCTCAGCTAGCCGGAACCGCCTTCCTGACACGCCAAAATCACCCGCCCGCTACGCCACAACCATTTGGTGAACTCTTCGGAATCACCTGCCAGCCTGTCTCCAGAACCACTCGGCAGACACTCCGGAACAACCTGCCGGGCATGCCGGAACCACATCTCAGACATGCCGGAACCACATGCCAATGACACCGGAAGCACCTGCCGAGCACGCCAGAACCACCTGCTTGACTCGCCAAAACCACCTGCTGGACACGCCAAAATCACCTGCCGGCTACGCCAGAACCACTCGGCAGACACTCTGGAACCACCGGCCGGGCATGCCGGAACCACCTCTCAGAGGTGCCAGAACAACATGCCGGACACTCCGGAATCACCTGCCGGGCATGCCGGAACCATCTCTCAGACGTGCCAGAACCATGTTCCGGACACGCCGGAACCACCTGACGAGCTCGCCGGAACCACCTGCTGGACACGCCAAAATCACCTGCCGGCTACGCCAGAACCACTCGGCAGACACTCCGAAATCACGTGCCGGGCTGGCTGGAACCACCAGCCGGTCACGCCAACATCACCTTTCAGCTACGCCGGAAACACTTGGCGGACACTCCGGAAACACCTGTCGGGCCGGCCGGAACCACCTCTCAGAGGTGCCAGAACCAGATGCCGGATACTCAGGAATCACCTGCCGAGCATGCCGGACCACCTGCTGGACATGCCGGAATCACCTGCTGGACATGCCAGAACCACCGGCTCGACTCGCCGGAACCATTGCCGGACATTCAAAATCACCTGCCTGCTATGCCAGAACCACTTGTGGAACACTCCGGAATCACCTGCCGGGCATGGCGGAACCACCTCTCAGACATGCCGGAACCACATGCCAATGACACCGGAACCACCTGCCGAGCACGCAAGAACCACCTGCTCGACTCGCCAAAACCACCTTCTGGACACGCCAAAATCACCTTCTGGCTACGCCACAACCATTTGGTGAACACTTCGGAATCACCTGCCGGGCTGGCTGGAACCACCTGCCGGTCACGCCAACATCACCTGCCAGCTATGCCAGAACCACTTGGCGGACACCATGGAAACACCTGTCGGGCAGGCCGGAACCACCTCTCAGACGTGCAAGAACCATGTGCCTGAGATGCCGGAACCACACCCCGAACAGACCGAAACCACCTGCCAGACGCGCATAAACCACCTGCCGAGCATGCCGGAAACACCTACTCGACTCGCTGGAACCACCTACCTGACACGCTAAAATCACCTGCCGGGTATGCCACAACCAGTTGGTGGACACTCCGGAATCATCTGCCGGACATGCCAGAACCAGCTCTCAGACACACCAGAAACACGTGCCAGACACGCCGGAAGCACCTGCTGAGCATGCCTGAGACAAATGCTCGACTTGCAAGAAACACCTGCCAGACACGCCAAAATCACCTGCCGGGTACGCCAGAACCACGTGGCGGACACTCCGGAATCTCCTGTCGGGCATGCCGGAACCAACTCTCAGACGTGACAGGACTTCGTGCCAGTCATGCCAGAACCACCTGCCAGACACGCCGGAACCACCGGCTCGACACGCCGGAACCACCGCCGGACATGCAAAATGACATGCCGGCTACGCCAGAACCACTTGGCGAACACTCCGGAATCACCTGTCGGGCATGCCGGAACCACCTCTCAGACTTGCCAGAACCATGTTCCGGACACGCCGGTACCACCTGCAGAGTATTCCGGAACCACCTGGTCCACTCCCAAGAACGACCTGCTGGACACGCCAGAATCACCTGCCGACTACGCCAGAACCACTCGGCAGACACTCCGGAACCACCTGCCGGGCATGCCGGAACCACCTCTCAGAGGTGCCAGAACAACATGCCGGACACTCCAGAATCACCTGCCGGGCATGCCGGAACCACCTCTCAGAGGTGAGAGAACCACATGCCGGACACTCCGGAATCACCTGCCGGGCATGCCGGAACCATCTCTCAGACGTTCCAGAACCATGTTCCGGACACGCTGGTACCACCTGCCGAGCTCGCCAGAACCACCTGCTGGACACGCCAAAATCACCTGCCAGCTACGCCAGAACCACGCGGCAGACACTCCGGAATCACCTGCCGGGCTGGCTGGAACCACCTGCCGGTCACGCCAACATCACCTTTCAGCTACGCCAGAACCACGTGGCGGACACGCCGGAAACACCTCTCCGGACGGCCGGAAACACCTCTCAGACGTGCCAGAACCATATGCCTGAGATGCCGGAACCACTCCCCGAACAGCCCGAAACCACCTGCCAGACCAGCCTGAACCCACTGGCGAGCACGCCTGATCCACCTGCTCAACTAGCCGGAACCACCTTCCTGACACGCCAAAATAACCTGCCGGCTACGCCACAAGCATTTGGTGAACTCTTCGGAAACACCTGCCGGGCTGGCTCCAGAACCCCTCGGCAGACTCACCGGAAACACCTCCCGGGCATGCCGGAACCACCTCTCAGACATGCCGGAACCACATGCCAATGACACCGGAAGCACCTGCCGAGCACGCCAGAACCACCTGCTCGGCTCGCCAAAACCATCTGCTGGACACGCCAAAATCACCTTCCAGCTACGCCACAACCAATTGGTGAACTCTTCGGAATCACCTGCCGGGCTGGCTGGAACCACCTGCCGGTAACGCCAACATCACCTTTCAGCTACGCCAGAACCACTTGGCGGACACTCCGGAAACACCTGTCGGGCCGGCCGGAACCACCCTTAAGACGTGCCAGAACCATGTGCCTGAGACGCCGGAACCACTCCCCGAACAGACCAAAACCACCTGCCAGACCCGCCTGAACCCCCTGGCGAGCACGCCTGATCCACCTGCTCAACTAGCCGGAACCACCTTCCTGACACGCCAAAATCCCCTGCCAGGTATACCAGAACCACTTGGTGGACACTCCGGAATCATCTGGCGGACATGCCAGAACCAGCTTTCAGACACACCAGAACCACGTGCCAGAGACGCCGGAAGCACCAGCTGAGCATGCCTGAGCCACCTGCTCGACTCGCAAGAAACGCCTGTCGGACATGCCAACATCACCTGCTGGGTACGCCAGAAACACTTGGCGGACGCTACGGAATCAACTGTCGGGCGTGCCGGAACCACCTCTCAGACTTGCCAAAACCATGTTCTGGACACGCCGGTAACACCTGCCGAGTATGCCAGAACCAGCTGATCCACTCCCCAGAACCACCTAGTGGACACGCTAAAATCAACTGCCGGCTACGCCAGAACCACTTGGCAGACAGTCCGGAATCACATGCCAAGCATTCCGGAACGACCTCTCAGAGGTGCTAGAACCACATGCCGGACACTCCGGAATCACCTGCCGGGCATGCCGGAACCATCTGCTGGACATGCCGGAATCGCCTGCCGCACATGCCGGAACCACCGGCTCGACTCGCCGGAACCACCTCCGGACATGCAAAATGACCTGCCGGCTACGCCAGAACCAGTTGGCGAACACTCCCTAATCACCTGCCGGGCATGGCGCAACCACCTCTCAGACATGCCGGAACCACATGACAATGACACCGGAAGCACCTGCCGAGCAGGCCAGAACCACCTGCTCAACTCGCCAAAACCACCTGCTGGACACGCCAAAATCACCTGCCGGCTACGCCACAACCATTTGGTGAACTCTTCGCAATCACCTGCCGGGCTGTCTGGAACCAACTGCCGGTCACTCCAACATCACCTGCCAGCTATGCCAGAACCACTTGGAGGACACCATGGAAACACCTGTCGGGCCGGCCGGAACCACATCTCAGACGTGCCAGAACCATGTGCCTGAGATGCTGGAACCACAGCCCGAACAGACCGAAACCACCTGCCAGACCCGCCTGAACCACCTGCCGAGCACGCCGGAACCACCTACTCGACTCGCCGGAACCACCTACCTTACACGCTAAAATCACCTGCCGGGTATGCCACAACCACTTGGTGGACACTCCGGAATCATCTGCCGGACATGCCAGAACCAGCTCTCAGACACACCAGAACCACGTGCCAGAGACGCCGGAAGCACCAGCTGAGCATGCCTCAGCCACCTGCTCGACTCGCAAGATACACCTGTCGGACATGCCAAAATCACCTGCCGGGTACGCCAGAAACACTTGGCGGACGCTCCGGAATCACCTGTCGGGCGTGCCGGAACCACCTCTCAGACTTGCCAGAACCATGTTCTGGAAACGTAGTTACCACCTGCCGAGTATGCCGGAACCAGATGCTCCACTCCCCAGACCCACCTAGTGGACACGCCAAAATCAACTGCCGGCTACGCCAGAACCACTCGGCAGACACTCCGGAATCACATGCCAGGCATTCCGGAACCACCTCTCAGAGGTGCCAGAACCACTTGGCGAACACTCCGGAATCACCTGTGGGGCATGCCGGAACCACCTCTCAGAGGTGCCAGAACCACATGCCAGACACTCCGGAATCACCTGCCGGGCATGCTGGAACCACGTGCTGGACATGCCGGAACCACCTCCCGGACATTCCGGAACCACCGGCTCGACTCGCCGGAACCATTGCCGGACATGCACAATCACCTGCAGGCTATGCCAGAACCACTTGGGGAACACTCCGGAATCACCTGCCGGGCATGCCGGAACCAGCTCTCAGAGGTGCCAGAACCACATGCCGGACACTCCGGAATCACCTGCCGGACATGCCAGAACCACCTCTCAGACACACCGGAACCACGGGCCGGACACGCCGGAAGCACCTGCTGAGCATGCCTGAGCCAAATGCTCGACTTGCAAGAAACACCTGCCAGACACGCCAAAATCACCTGCCGGGTACGCCAGAACCACGTGGCGGACACTCCGGAATCACCCGTCGGGCATGCCGGAACCAACTCTCAGACGTGCCAGAACCTCGTGCTGGTCACGCCAGAACCACATGCCTGGACACGCCGGACCACCGGCTAGACTCGCCGGAACCACCGCTGGACATGAAAAATGACCTGCTGGCTACGCCAGAACCACTTGGTGAACACTCCGGAATCACCTGTCGGGCATGCCGGAACCGCCACTCAGACTTGCCAGAACCATGTTCCGGACACGCCGGTACCACCTGCCGAGTATTCCGGAACCACCTGATCAACTCCCCACAACCACCTGCTGGACACGCCAGAATCACCTGCCGACTACGCCAGAACCACTCGGCAGACACTCCGGAACCACCTGCCGGGCATGCCGGAACCACCTCTCAGAGGTGCCAGAACCACATGCCGGACACTCCGGAATCTCCTGCCGGGCATGCCGGACCCACCTCTTAGAGGTGCAAGAACCACATGCCGGACACTCCGGAATCACCTGCCTGGCATGACGGAACCATCTCTCAGACGTGCCGGAACCATGTTCCGGACACGCTGGTACCACCTGCTGAGCTCGCCGGAACCACCTGCTTGACACGCCAACATCACCTACCAGCTACGCCAGAACCACACGGCAGACACTCCGGAATCACCTGCTGGGCTGGCTGGAACAACCTGCTGGTCACGCCAACATCACCTTTCATCTACGCCAGAACCACTTGGCGGACACTCCGGAAACACCTCTCCGGCCGTCCGGAACCACCTCTCAGACGTGCCAGAACCATGTGCCTGAGATGCCGGAACCACTCCCGGAACAGACCGAAACCACCTTCCAGACCCGCCTGAACCCTCTGGCGAGCACGCCTGATCCACCTGCTCAACTAGCCGGAACCAACTTCCTGACACGCCAAAATCACCTGCCGGCTACGCCACAACCATTTGGTGAACTGCTCGGAATCACCTCCCAGGCTGGCTCCAGAACCACTCGGCAGACACTCCGGAACCACCTGCCGGGCATGCAGGAACCACCTCTCAGACATGCTGGAAACACATGCCAATGACACTGGAAGCACCTGGCGATCACGCCAGAACCACCTGCTCGACTCGCCAAAACCACCTGCTGGACACGCCAAAATCACCTGCCGGGTACGCCAGAACCACGTGGCGGACTCTCCGGAATCACCTGTCGGGCATGCCGGAACCAACTCTCAGACGTGCCAGAACCTCGTGCCGGACACGCCACAACCACCTGCCTGACAGACCGGAAACACCTGCCGGACACGCCGGAACCACTGGCTTGACTCGCCGGAACCACCGCCGGACATGCAAAATGACCTGCAAGCTACGCCAGAACCACTTGGCGAACACTCCGGAATCACCTGTCGGGCATGCCGGAACCACCTCTCAGACTTGCCAGAACCATGTTCCGGACACGCCGGTACCACCTGCCGAGTATGCCGGAACCACCTGATCCACTCCCCAGAACCACCTGCTGGACACGTCAGAATCACCTGCCGACTACGCCAGAACCATTCGGCAGACACTCCGGAACCACCTGTCGGGCATGCCGGAACCACCTCTCAGAGGTGCCAGAACCACATGCCGGACACTCCGGAATCACCTGCCGGGCATGCCGGAACCACCTCTCAGACGGGCCAGAACCATGTGCCTGAGATGCCGGAACCACTCCCCGAACAGACCGAAACCACCTGCCTGACCCGCCTGAACCCCGTGGCGAGCACGCCTGATCCACCTGCTCAACTAGCCGGAACCACCTTCCTGACACGCCAAAATCACCTGCCCGGTATACCAGAACCACTTGGTTGACACTCCGGAATCATATGCCGGACATGCCAGAACCAGCTCTCAGACACACCAGAACCACGTGCCAGAGACGCCGGAAGCACCAGCTGAGCATGCCTGAGCCACCTGCTCGACTCGCAAGAAACACCTTTCGGACCTGCCAAAATCACCTGCCGGGTAAGCCACAAACACTTGGCGGACGCTACGGAATCACCTGTCGGGCGTGCCGGAACCACCTCTCAGACTTGCCAGAACCATGTTCTGGACACGACGGGACCACCTGCCGAGTATGCCGGAACCAGCTGATCCACTCCCCAGAACCACCTAGTGGACACGCCAAAATCAACTGCCGTCTACGCCGGAACCACCGGCTCGACTCGCCGGAACCACCGCCGGACATGCAAAATGACCTGCCGGCTACGCCAGAACCACTTGGCGAACAATCCGGAATCACCTGTCGGGCATGCCGGAACCACCTGCCGGTCAGGCCAACATCACCTGCCAGCTATGCCAGAACCACTTGGCGGACACCATGGAAAAACCTGTCGGACCAGCCGGAACCACCTATCAGACGTGCCAGAACCATGTGCCTGAGATGCCGGAACCACACCCCGAACAGACCGAAACCACCTGCCAGACCCGCCTGAACCACCTGCCGAGCACGCCGGAACCACCTACTCGACTCGCCGGAACCACCTACCTGACACGCTAAAATCACCTGCCGGGTTTGCCACAACCACTTGGTGGACACTCCGGAATCATCTGCCGGACATGCCAGAACCAGCTCTCAGACACACCAGAACCACGTGCCAGACACGCCGGAAGCACCCGCTGATCATGCCTGAGCCAAATGCTCGACTTGCAAGAAACACCTGCCAGACACGCCAAAATCACCTGCCGGGTATGCCAGAACCACGTGGCGGACACTCCGGAATCACCTGTCGGGCATGCCGGAACCAACTCTCAGACGTGCCAGAACCTCGTGCTGGTCACGCCAGAACCACATGCCGGACACTCCGCACCACCGGCTAGACTCGCCGGAACCATGTTCTGGACACGCCGGTACCGCCTGCCAAGTATGCCAGAACCAGCTGATCCACTCCCCAGAACCACCTAGTGGACACGCCGAAATCAACTGCCGGCTACGCCGGAACCACAGGCTCGACTCGCCGGAACCACAGCCGGATGCAAAATGACCTGCCGGCTACGCCAGAACCACTTGGCGAACACTACGGAATCACCTGTCGGGCATGCCGGAACCACCTCTCAGACTTGCCAGAACCATGTTCCAGACACGCTGGTACCACCTGCCAAGTATGCCGGAACCACCTGCTCCACTCCCCAGAACCACTTGCTGAACACCCCAGCATCACCTGCCGGCAACGCCAGAACCACTCGGCAGACACTCCGGAACCACCTGTCGGGCATGCCGGAACCACCTCTCAGAGGTGCCAGAACCATGTTCCGGACACGCCGGTACCACCTGCCGAGCTCGCCGGAACCATCTGCTGGACACGCCAAAATCACCTGCCGGCTACGCCATAACCATTCAGCAGACACTCCGGAATCACCTGCCGGGCTGGCTGGAACCACCTGTCGGTCACGCCAACATCACCTTTCAGCTACGCCGGAACCACTAGGCGGACACTCTGGAAACACCTGTCGGGCCGGCCGGAACCACATCTCAGACGTGCCAGAACCATGTGCCTGAGATGCCGGAACCACACCCCGAACAGACCGAAACCACCTGCCAGACCCGCCTGAGCCCCCTGGCGAGCACGCCTGATCCACCTGCTCAACTAGCGGGAACCACCTTCCTGACACGCCAAATCACCTGCCAGGTACCAGAACCACTTGGTGGACACTCCGGAATCATCCGCCAGACATGCCAGAACCAGCTCTCAGACACACCAGAACCACGTGCCAGAGACGCCGGAAGCACCAGCTGAGCATGCCTGAGCCACCTGCTCGACTCGCAAGAAACACCTGTCGGACATGCCAAAATCACCTGCCGGGTACGCCAGAAACACTTGGCGGACGCTCCGGAATCACCTGTCGGGCGTGCCGGAACCACCTCTCAGACTTGCCAGAACCATGTTCTGGACACGCCGGTACCACCTGCCGAGTATGCCGGAACCAGCTGATCCACTCCCCAGAACCACCTAGTGGACACGCCAAAATCAACTGCGGGCTACGCCAGAACCACTCGGCAGACACTCCGGTTCACATGCCAGGCATTCCGGAACCACCTCTCAGAGGTGCCAGAACCAAATGCCGAACACTCCGGTATCACCTGCTGGGCATGCCGGAACCACCTCTCAGAGGTGCCAGAACCACATGCCGGACACTCCGGAATCACCTGCCGGGCATGCTGGAACCACGTGCTGGACATGCCGGAACCACCTCCCGGACATTCCGGAACCACCGGCTCGACTCGCCGGAACCATTGCCGGACATGCAAAATCACCAGCCGGCTACGCCAGAACCACTTGGCGAACACTCCGGTATCACCTGCCGGGCATGCCGGAACCAGCTCTCAGAGGTGCCAGAACCACATGCCGGACACTCCGGAATCACCTGCCGGACATGCCAGAACCACCTCTCAGACACACCGGAACCACGGGCCGGACACGCCGGAAGCACCTGCTGAGCATGCCTGAGCCAAATGCTCGACTTGCAAGAAACACCTGCCAGACACGCAAAAATCACCTGCCGGGTACGCCAGAACCACGTGGCGGACACTCCGGAATCACCCGTCGGGCATGCCGGAACCGACTCTCAGACGTGCCAGAACCTCGTGCCAGTCACGCCAGAAACACCTGCCGGACAGACCGGAAACCCCTGCCGGACACGCCGGAACCACCGGCTCGACTCGCCGGAACCACCGCCGGATATTCAAAATGACCTGCCGGCTACGCCAGATCCAGTTGGCGAACACTCCGGAATCACCTGTCGGGCATGCCGGAACCACCTCTCAGACTTGCCAGAACCATGTTCCGGACACGCTGGTACCACCTGACGAGTATGCCGGAACCACCTGATCCACTCCCCAGAACCACCTGCTGGATACGCCAGAATCACCTGCCAGCTACTCCAGAACCACTCGGCCAACACTCTGTAACCAACTGCAGGGCATGCCGGAACCACCTCTCAGAGGTGCCAGAACCACATGCCAGACACTCCGGAATCACCTGCCGGGCATGCCGGAACCATCTCTCAGACGTGCCAGAACCATGTTCCGGACATGCCGGAACCACCTGCCGAGCTCGCCGGAACCACCTGCTGGACACGCCAGAATCACCTGCCGGCTACACCAGAACCACTCGGCAGACACTGCGGAATCACATGCCAGGCATTCCGGAACCACCTCTCAGAGGTGCCAGAACCACATGCCGGACACTCCGGAATCACCTGCCGGGCATGCCGGAACCATCTCTCAGAGGTGCCAGAACCACATGCCGCACACTCCGGAATCACCTGCCGGGCATGCCGGAACCATCTCACAGACGTGCCAGAACCATGTTCCGGACACGCTGGTACCACCTGCCAAGCTCGCCGGAACCACCTGCTCTACGCGCCAAAATCACCTGCCAGCTACGCCAGAACCACACGGCAGACACTCCGGAATCACCTTCCGGGCTGGCTGGAACAACCTGCCGGTCACGCCAACATCGCCTTTCAGCTACGCCAGAACCACTTGGCGGACACTCCGGAAACACCTGTCGGGCCGGCCACAACCAACTCTCAGACGTGCCAGAACCATGTGCCTGAGATGCCGGAACCACTCCCCGAACAGACCGAAACCACCTGCCAGACCCGCCTGAAACCCCTGGCGAGCACGCCTGATCCACCAGCTCAACTAGCCGGAACCACCTTCCTGACACGCCAAAATCACCTGCCAGGTATACCAGAACCACTTGGTGGACACTCCGGAATCATCTGCCGGACATGCCAGAACCAGCTCTCAGACACACCAGAACTACGTGCCAGAGACGCCGGAAGCAGCAGCTGAGCATACCTGAGCCACCTGCTCGACTCGCAAGAAACACCTGTCGGACATGCCAAAATCACCTGCCGGGTACGCCAGAAACACTTGGCGGACGCTCCGGAATCAACTGTCGGGCGTGTCGGAACCTCCTCTCAGACTTGCCAGAACCATGTTCTGGACACGCCGGTACCACCTGCCGAGTATGCCGGAACCAGCTGATCCACTCCCCAGAACCACCTAGTGGACACGCCAAAATCAACTGCCGGCTACGCCACAAACACTCGGCAGACACTCCGGAATCACATGCGAGGCATTCCGGAACCACCTCTCAGAGGTGCCAGAACAAAATGCCGGACACTCCGGTATCACCTGCCGGGCATGCCGGAACCACGTCTCAGAGGTGCCAGAACCACATCCCGGACACTCTGGAATCACCTGCCGGGCATGCCGGAACCACCTGCCGGACATGCAAAATCACCTGCCGGCTACGCCAGAACCACTTGGCGAACAGTTCGGAATCACCTGCCGGGCTTGGAGGAACAACCTCTCAGACATGCCGGAACCACATGCCAATGACACCGGAAGCACCTGCCGAGCACCCCAGAACCACCTGCTCGACTCGCCAAAACCACCCGCTTTACACGCCAAAATCACCTGCCGGCTACTCCACAACCATTTGGTGAAGTCTTCGGAATCACCTGCCGGGCTTGCTGGAACCACCTGCCGGTCACGCCAACATCACCTTTCAGCTACGCCAGAACCACTTGGCGGACACTCCGGAAACACCTCTCCGGCCGGCAGGAACAACCTCTCAGACGTGCCAGAACCATGTGCCTGAGATGCCGGAACCACACCCCGAACAGACCGAAACCACCTGCCAGACCCGCCTGAACCACCTGCCGAGCACGCCGGAACCACCTACTCGACTCGCTGGAACCACCTACCTGACACGCTAAAACACCTGCCGGGTATGCCACAACCACTTGGTGGACACTCCGGAATCATCTGCCGGACATGCCAGAACCAGCTCTCAGACACACCAGAACCACGTGCCAGACACGCCGGAAGCACCTGCTGAGCATGCCTGAGCCAAATGCTCGACTTGCAAGAAACACCTGCCAGATACGCCAAAATCACCTGCCGGGTACGCCAGAACCATGTGGCGGACACTCCGGAATCACCTGTCGGGCATGCTGGAACCAACTCTCAGACGTGCCAGAACCTCGTGCCGGTCACGCCAGAACCCCCTGCCGGACACGCAGGAACCACCGGCTCGACTCGCCGGAACCACCGCTGGACATGCAAAATGACCTGCCGGCTACGCCAGAACCACTTGGCGAACACTCCGGAATCACCTGTCGGGCATGCCGGAACCACCTCTCAGGGGTGCAAGAACCACATGCCGGACACTCCGGAATCACGTGCCGGGCATGCCGGAACCATCTCTCAGAGGTGCCAGAACCACATGCCGGACACTCCGGAATCACCTGCCTGGCGTGACGGAACCATCTCTCAGACGTGGCAGAACCATGTTCCGGACACGCTGGTACCACCTGCCGAGCTCCCCGGAACCACCTGCTGGACACGCCAAAATCACCTGCCAGCTACGCCAGAATCACATGCTGGACACTCCGGAATCACCTGCGGGGCATGCCGGAACCACATGCCGGACATGCCGGAACCACCGGCTCGACTCGCCGGAACCATTGCCGGACATGCAAAATCACCTGCCGGCTACGCCAGAACCACTCGGCAGACACTCCGTAACCAACTGCCGGGCATGCCGGAACCACCTCTCAGAGGTGCCAGAACCACATGCCAGACACTCCGGAATCACCTGCCGGGCATGCCGGAACCACCTTCTGGACTTGCCGGAACCAGCGGCTCGACTCGCCGGAACCATTGCCGGACATGCAAAATCACCTGCCGGCTACGCCAGAACCACTTGGCGAACACTCCGGAATCACCTACCGGGCATGGCGGAACCACCTCTCAGACATGCCGGAACCACATGCCAATGACACCGGAAGCACCTGCCGAGCACGCCAGAACCACCTGCTCGACTCGCCAAAACCACCTACTGGACACGCCAAAATCACCTGCCAGCTATGCCAGAACCACTCGGCAGACACTCCAGAACCACCTGCCGGGCATGCGGGAGCCACCTCTCCGAGGTGCCAGAACCACATGCCGGACGCTCCGGAGTCACCTGCCGGGCATGCCGGAACCATCTCTCAGACGTGCCAGAACCATGTTCCGGACACGCCGGTACCACCTGCCGAGCTCGCCGGAACCACCTGATCGACTCGCCAAAACCACCCGCTGGACACGCCAAAATCACCTGCCGGCTACGCCAGAACCAGTCGGCAGACACTCCGGAATCACCTGCCGGGCTGGCTGGAACCACCTGCCGGTCACGCCAACATCACCTTTCACCTACGCCAGAACCACTTGGCGGACACTCCGGAAACACCTGTCGGGCCGGCCGGAACCACCTCTCAGACGTGCCAGAACCATGTGCCTGAGATGCCGGAACCACTCCCCGAACAGACCGAAACCACCTGCCAGACCCGCCTGAACCCCCTGGCGAGCACGCCTGATCCACCTGCTCAACTAGCCGGAACCACCTTCCTGACACGCCAAAATCACCTGCCAGGTATACCAGAACCACTTGGTGGACACTCCGGAATCATCTGCCGGACATGCCAGAACCAGCTCTCAGACACACCAGAACCACGTGCCAGAGACGCCGGAAGCACCAGCTGAGCATGCCTGAGCCACCTGCTCGACTCGCAAGAAACACCTGTCGGACATGTCAAAATCACCTCCGGGTACGCCAGAAACACTTGGCGGACGCTCTGGAATCCCCTGTCGGGCGTGCCGGAACCAGCTGATCCACTCCCCAGAACCACCTAGTGGACACGCCAAAATCAACTGCCGGCTACGCCAGAACCACTCGGCAGACACTCCGGAATCACATGCCAGGCATTCCGGAACCACCTCTCAGAGGTGCCAGAACCAAACGCCGGACACTCCGGAATCACATGCCAGGCATTCCGGAACCACCTCTCTGAGGTGCCAGAACCACATGCCGGACACTCCGGAATCACCTGCTGGGCATGACGGAACCACCTGCTGTACATGCCGGAATCACCTGCCGGACATGCCGGAACCACCGGCTCGACTCGCCGGAACCATTGCCGGACATGCAAAATCACCTGCCGGCTATGCCAGAACCACTTGGGAAACACTCCGGAATCACGTGCCGGGCATGGCGGAACCACCTCTCAGACATGCCGGAACCACATGGCAATGACACTGGAAGCACCTGCCGAGCACGCCAGAACCACCTGCTCAACTCGCCAAATCCACCTGCCGGCTACGCCAGAACCACTCGGCAGACACTCCGGAATCACATGCCGGGCATTCCGGAACCACCTCTCACAGGTGCCAGAACCAAATGCTGGACACTCCTGTATCACATGCCGGGCATGCCGGAACCACCTCTCACAGGTGCCAGAACCACATGCCGGACACTCCGGAATCACCTGCCGGGCATGCCGGAACTACATGCTGGACATGCCGGAACCACCGACTCGACTAGCCGGAACCATTGCCGGACATGCAAAATCACCTGCCGGCTACGCCAGAACCACTTGGCGAACACTCCGGAATCACCTGCCGGGCATGGCGGAACCAAAACTCAGACATGCCGGAACCACATGCCAATGACACCGGAAGCACCTGCCGAGCACGCCAGAACCACCTGCTCGACTCGCCAAAACCACCCGCTGGACACGCCAAAATCACCTGCCGGCTACGCCACAACCATTTGGTGAACTCTTCGGAATCAACAGACGGGCTGTCTCCAGAACCACTCGGCAGACACTCCGGAACCACCTGCCGGGCATGCCGGAACCACCTCTCAGAGGTGCCAGAACCACATGCCGGACACTCCGGAATCAACTGTCGGGCATTCCGGAACCAACTCTCAGACGTGCCAGAATCTTGTCCCAGACACGCAAGAACCACCTGCCGACAGACCGGAAACACCTGCTGGACACGCCGGAACCACCGGCTCGACTCGCCGGTACCACCGCCGGACATGAAAAATGACCTGCCGGCTACGCCAGAACCACTTGGCGAACACTCCGGAATCACCTGTCGGGCATGCCGGAACCACGTCTGAGAAGTGCCAGAACCACATGCCGGACACTCCGGTATCACCTGCCGGGCATGCCAGAACCACCTCTCCGAGGTGCCAGAACCACATGCTGGACACTCCGGAATCACCTGCGGGGCATGCCGGAACCACCTCTCAGACTTGCCAGAACCATGTTCTGGACACGCCGGTACCACCTGCCGAGTATGCCGGAACCACCTGATCCACTCCCCAGAACCACCTGCTGGACACCCCAAAATCATCTGCCGGCTACGCCAGAAACATGTGGCAGACTCTCCGGAATCACCTGTCGGGCATGCCGGAACCAACTCTCGGACGTGCCAGAACCTCGTGCCGGACACACCAGAACCACCTGCCGGACAGACCGGAAACACCTGCTGGATACGCCAGAATCACCTTCCGACTACGCCAGAACCACTCGGCAGACACTCCGGAACCACCTGCCGGGCATGCCGGAACCACCTCTCAGAGGTGCCAGAACCACATGCCGGAGACTCCGGAACCACCTGCCGGGCATGCCGGAACCACCTCTCAGAGGTGCCAGGACCACATGCCGGAGACTCCGGAATCACCTGCTGGGCATGCCGGAAACATCTTTGACAGGTGCCAGAACCAAATGCTGGACACTCCGGTATGACCTGCCGGGCATGACGGAACCACCTCTCAGAGGTGCCAGAACCACATGCCGGACACTCCGCAGTCACCTGCCGGGCATGCTGGAACCATCTCTCAGACGTGCCAGAACCATGTTCCGGACACGCCAGTACCACCTGCTGGACACGCCAAAATCACCTGCCGGCTACGCCAGAACCACTCGGCAGACACTCCGGAATCACCGGCCGGGCTGGCTGGAACCACCTGCCGGTCACGCCAACATAACCTTTCAGCTACGCCGGAACCACTTGGCGGACACTCCGGAAACACCTGTCGGGCCGGCCAGAAGCACCTCCCTGACGTGCCAGGACCATGTGCCTGAGATGCCGGAACCACTCCCCGAACAGACCGAAACCACCTGCCAGACCCGCCTGAACCCCCTGGCGAGCACGCCTGATCCACCTGCTCAACTAGCCGGAACCAACTTCCTGACATGCCAAAATCACCTGCCAGGTATACCAGAACCACCTGGTGGACACTCCGGAATCATCTGCCGGACATGCCAGAACCAGCTCTCAGACACACCAGAACCACGTGCCAGAGACGCCGGAAGCACCAGCTGAGCATGCCTGAGCCACCTGCTCGACTCGCAAGAAACACCTGTCGGACATGCCAAAATCACCTGCCGAGTACGCCAGAAACACGTGGCGGACGCTCCGGAATCACCTGTCGGGCGTGCCGGAACCTCCTCTCAGACTTGCCAGAACCATGTTCTGGACACGCCGGTACCACCTGCCGAGTATGCCGGAACCAGCTGATCCACTCCCCATAGCCACCTAGTGGACACGCCAAAATCAACTGCCGGCTACGCCAGAACCACTCGGCAGACACTCCGGAATCACATGCCAGGCATTCCGGTACCACCTCTCAGAGGTGCCAGAACCAAATGCCGGACACTCCGGTATCACCTGCCGGGCATGCCGGAACCACCTGCTGGACATGCCGGAACCACCTGCTGGACATGCCGGAACCACCTGCCGGACATTCCGGAACCACCGGCTCAACTCACCGGAACCATTGCCAGACATGCAAAATCACCTGCCGGCTATGCCAGAACTACTTGGCGAACACTCCAGTATCACCTGCCAGGCATGCCGGAACCACCTCTCAGAGGTGCCAGAACCACATGCCGGAAACTCCGGAATCACCTGCCGGGCATGCCGGAAACCCCTCCGGACATGCCGGAACCACCGGCTCGACTCGCCGGAACCATTGCCGGACATGCAAAATCACCTGCCGGCTACGCCAGAACCACTTGGCGAACACTCCTTAATCACCTGCCGGGCATGGCGGAACCACCTCTCAGACATGCCGGAACCACATGCCAATGACACCGGAAGCACCTGCCGAGCACGCCAGAACCACCTGCTCGACTCGCCAAAACCACCTGCTGGACACGCCAAAATCACCTGTCGGCTACGCAACAACCATTTGGTGAACTCTTCGGAATCACCTGCCGGGCTGGCTGGAACCACCTGCCGGTCACGCCAACATCACCTGCCAGCTATGCCAGAACCACTTGGCGGACACCATGGAAACACCTGTTCGGCTGGCCGGAACCACCTCTCAGAGGTGCCAGAACCATGTGCCTGAGATGCCGGAACCACAGCCCGAACAGACCGAAACCACCTGCCAGACCCGCCTGAACCACCTGCCGAGCACGCCGGAACCACCTACTCGACTCGCCGGAACCACCTACCTTACACGCTAAAATCACCTGCCGGGTATGCCACAACCACTTGGTGGACACATCGGAATCATCTGCCGGACATGCCAGAACCAGCTCTCAGACACACCAGAACCACGTGCCAGACACGCCAGAAGCACCTGCTGATCATGCCTGAGCCAAATGCTCGACTTGCCAGAAACACCTGCCAGACACGCCAAAATCACCTGCCGGGTACGCCAGAACCATGTGGCGGACACTCCGGAATCACCATTCGGGCATGCCGGAACCAACTCTCAGACGTGCCAGAACCTCGTGCGGGACACGCCAGAACCACCTGCCAGACAGCCGGGAAACACCTGTTGGACACGCCGGAACCACCGGCTCGACTCGCTGGAACCACCGCCGGACATGCAAAATGACCTGCCGGCTACGCCAGAACCACTCGGCAGACACTCCGGAACCACCTGCCGGGCATGCCGGAACCACCTCTCAGAGGTGCCAGAACCACATGCCGGACACTCCGGAATCACCTGCCGGGCATGCCGGAACCATCTCTCAGACGTGCCAGAACCATGTACCGGACGCCCCGTGCCACCTGCTGAGGTCGCCGGAAGCACCTGCTGGACATGCCAAAATCGCCTGCCGGCGACGCCAGAACCACTCGGCAGACACTCCGGAATCACCTGCGGGGCTGGCTGGAACCACCTGCCGGTCACGCCAACATCACCTTTCAGCTACGCCAGAACCACTTGGCGGACGCTCCGGAATCACCTGTCGGGCGTGCCGGACCCACCTCTCAGACTTGCCAGAACCATGTTCTGGACACGCCGGTACCACCTGCCGAGTATGCCGGAACCAGCTGGTCCACTCCCCAGAACCACCTAGTGGACACGCCAAAATCAACTGCCGGCTACGCCAGAACCACTCGGCAGACACTCCGGAATCACAGGCCATGCATTCCGCAACCACCTCTCAGAGTTGCCAGAACCACATGCCGGACAATCCGGAATCACCTGCCGGGCATGCTGGAACCACGTGCTGGACATGCCGGAACCACCTGCCGGACATGACGGAACCACCTGCCGGACACTCCGGAACCACCGGCTCGACTCGCCTGAACCATTGCTGGACATGCAAAATCACCTGCCGGCTACGCCAGAACCACTTGGCGAACAATCCGGTATCACCTGCCGGGCATGCCAGAACCACCTCTCAGAGGTGCCAGAACCACATGCCGGACATTCCGGAATCACCTGCCGGGCATGCCGGAACCACCTGCCCGACATGCCGGAACCACCGGATCGACTCGCTGGAAACATTGCCGGACATGCAAAATCACCTGAAGGCTACGCCAGAACCACTTGGCGAACACTCCGGTATCACCTGCCGGGCATGCCGGAACCACCTCTCAGAATTGCCAGAACCGTGTTCCGGACACGCTGGTACCACCTGCCGAGCTCGCCGGAACCACATGCTGGACACGCCAAAATCACCTGCCAGCTACGCCAGAACCACTTGGCGGACACTCCGGAAACACCTCTCCGGCCGGCCGGAACCACCTCTTAGACGTGCCAGAACCATGTGCCTGAGATGCCCGAACCACTCCCCGAACAGACCGAAACCACCTGCCAGACCCGCCTGAACCCCCTGGCGAGCACGCCTGATCCACCTGCTCAACTAGCCGGAACCAACTTCCTGACACGCCAAAATCACCTGCCAGGTATACAAGAACCACTTGGTGGACACTCCGGAATCATCTGCCGGACATGCCAGAACCAGCTCTCAGACACACCAGAACCACATGCCAGAGACGCCGGAAGCACCAGCTGAGCATGCCTCAGCCACCTGCTCGACTCGCAAGATACACCTGTCGGACATGCCAAAATCACCTGCCGGGTACGCCAGAAACACTTGGCGGACGCTCCGGAATCACCTGTCGGGCGTGCAGGAACCACCTCTCAGACTTGCCAGAACCATGTTCTGGACGCTCCGGTACCACCTGCCGAGTATGGGGGAACCAGCTGATCCACTCCCCAGAACCACCTAGTGGACACGCCAAAATCAACTGCTGGCTACGCCAGAACCACTCGGCAGACACTCGGGAATCACATGCCAGGCATTCCGGAACCACCTCTCAGAGGTGCCAGAACCAAATGCCGGACACTTCGGAATCACCTGCCGGGCATGGCGGCACCACCTCTCAGACATGCCGGAACCACATGCCGGACACTCCGGAATCACCTGCAGGGCATGCCCGAACCACCTCTCAGAGGTGCCAGAACCAAGAGCCTGAGATGCCGGAACCACTCCCCGAACAGACCGAAACCACCTGCCAGACCCGCCTGAACCCCATGGCGAGCACGCATGATCCACCTGCTCAACTAGCCGGAACCACCTTCCTGACACCCCAAAATCACCTGCCAGGTATACCAGAACCACTTGGTGGACACTCCGGAATCATCTGCCGGACATGCCAGAACCAGCTCTCAGACACACCAGAACCACGTGCCAGAGACGCCGGAAGCACCAGATGAGCATGCCTGAGCCACCTGCTCGACTCGCAAGAAACACCTGTCGGACATGCCAAAATCACCTGTCGGGTACGCCAGAAACACTTGGCGGACGCTCCGGAATCACCTGCCAGGCATTCCGGAACCACCTCTCAGAGGTGCCATAACCAAATGCCGGAGACTCCGGTATCACCTGCAGGGCATTCCGGAACCACCTCTCAGAGGTGCCAGAACCACATGCCGGACACTCCGGAATCACCTGCCGGGCATGCTGGAAACACCTTCCCGACATGCCGGAACCACCGGCTCGACTCGCCGGAACCATTGCCGGACATGCAAAATAACCTGCCGGCTACGCCAAAACCACTTGGCGAACACTCCGGAATCACCTGCCAGGCATGGCGGAACCACCACTCAGACATGCCGGAACCGCATGCCAATGAAACCGGTAGCACCTGCCGAGCACGCCAGAACCACCTGCTCGACTCGCCAAAACCACCTGCTGGACACACCAAAATCACCTTCCGGCTACGCCACAACCATTTGGTGAACACTTTGGAATCACCTGCCGGGCTGGCTGGAACGACCTGCCGGTCACGCCAACATCACCTGCCAGCTATGCCAGAACCACTTGGCGGACACCATGGAAACAACCGTCGGGCCGGCCGGAACCACCTATCAGACGTGCCGGAACCATGTGCCTGAGATGCCGGAACCACACCCCGAACAGACCGAAACCACCTGCCAGACCCTCCTGAACCACCTGCCTAGCACGCCGGAACCACCACTCAGACATGCCAGAACCACATGCCAATGACACCGGAAGCACCTGCCGAGCACGCCAGAACCACCTGCTCGACTCGCCAAAACCACCTGCTGGACACGCCAAAATCACATGCCGGCTACGCCACAACCATTTGGTGAACTCTTCGGAATCACCTGACGGTCTGGCTCCAGAACCACTCGGCTGACACTCCGGAACCACCTGCCGGGCATGCCGGAACCACCTCTCAGACATGACGGAACCACATGACAATGACACCGGAAGCACCTGCCGAGCACGCCAGAACCACCTGCTCGACTCACCAAAACCACCTGCTGGAGACGCCAAAATCACCTGCCGGCTACGCCACAACCATTTGGTGAACACTTTGGAATCACCTGCCGGGCTGGCTGGAACCACCTGCCGGTCACGCCAACATCACCTGTCAGCTATGCCAGAACCACTTGTCGGACAACATGGAAACACCTGTCAGGCCGGCCGCAACCACCTCTCAGACGTGATAGAACCATGTGCCTGAGATGCCGGAACCACTCCCCGAACAGCCCGAAACCACCTGCCAGACCAGCCTGAACCCCCTGGCGAGCACGCCTGAACCACCTGCTCAACTAGCCGGAACCACCTTCCTGACACGCCAAATTCACCTGCCAGTTATACCAGAACCACTTGGTGGACACTCCGAAATCATCTGCCGGACATGCCAGAACCAGCTCTCAGACACACCAGAACCACGTGCCAGAGACGCCGGAAGCACCAGCTGAGCATGCCTGAGCCACCCGCTCGACTCGCAAGAAACACCTCTCGGACATGTCAAAATCACCTGCCGGGTACGCCAGAAACACTTGGCGGACGCTCCGGAATCGCCTGTCGGGCGTGCCGGAACCAGCTGATCCACTCCCCAGAACCACCTAGTGGACACGCCAAAATAAACTGCCAGCTAAGCCGCAACCACCGGCTCGACTCGCCGGAACCACCGCCGGACATGCAAAATGACCTGCCGGCTACGCCAGAACCACTTGGCGAACACTCCGGAATCACCTGTCTGGCATGCCGGAACCACCTCACAGACTTTCCTGAACCATGTTCTGGACACGCCGGAACCACCTACCGAGTATGCCGGAACCACATGATCCACTCCCCAGAACCACTTGCTGGACACGCCAGAATCACCTGCCGGCTACGCCAGAACCCCTCGGCAGACACTCCGGAACCACCTGCCGGGCATGCCGTAACCACCACTCAGAGGAGCCAGAACCACATGCCGGACACTCCGAAATCACCTGTCGGGCGTGCCGGAACCACCTCTCAGACTTGCCAGAACCATGTTCTGGACACGCCGGTACCACCTGCCGAGTATGCCGGAACCAGCTGATCCACTCCCCAGAACCACCTAGTGGACACGCCAAAATCAACTGCCGGCTACGCCAGAACCACTCGGCAGACACTCCGGAATCACATGCCAGGCATTCCGGAACCACCTCTCAGAGGTGCCAGAACCAAATGCCGGACACTCCGGAATCACATGCCAGGCATTCCGGAACCACCTCTCTGAGGTGCCAGAACCACATGCCGGACACTCCGGAATCACCTGCCGGGCATGACGGAACCACCTGCTCTACATGCCGGAATCACCTGCCGGACATGCCGGAACCACCGGCTCGACTCACCGGAACCATTGCCGGACATGCAAAATGACCTGCCGGCTACGCCAGAACCACTTGGCGAACACTCCAGTATCACCTGCCGGGCATGCCGGAACCACCTCTCAGAGGTGCCAGAACCACATGCCGGACACTCCGGAATCACATGCCCGGCATTCCGGAACCACCTGCCGGACATGCCGGAACCACCGGCTCGACTCGCCGGAACCATTGCCGGACATGCAAAATCACCTGCCGGCTACGCCAGAACCACTTGGCGAACACTCCGGAATCACCTGCCGGGCATGCCGGAACCACCTCTCAGACATGCCGGACCACATGCCAATGACACCGGAAGCACCTGCCGAGCACGCCAGAACCACCTGCTCGACTCGACAAAACCACCTGCTGGACACGCCAAAATCACCTGCCGGCTACGCCACAACCATTTGGTGAACTCTTCGGAATCACCTGCCGGGCTGGCTGGAACCACCTGCCGGTCACGCCAACATCACCTGCCAGCTATGCCAGAACCACTTGGCGGACACCATGGAAACACCTGTCGGGCCGGCCGGAACCACCCATCAGACGTGCCAGAACCATGTGCCTGAGATGCCGGAACCACACCCCGAACAGACCGAAACCACCTGCCAGACCCGCCTGAACCACCTGCCGAGCACGCCGGAACCATCTACTCGACTCGCCGGAACCACCTACATGACACGCTAAAATCACCTGCCGGGTATGCCACAACCACGTGGTGGACACTCCGGAATCATCTGCCGGACATTCCAGAACCAGCTCTCAGACACAGCAGAACCACGTGCCAGACACGCCGGAATCACCTGCTGAGCATGCCGGAGCCAAACGCTCGACTTGCAAGAAACACCTGCCAGACACGCCAAAATCACCTGCCGGGTACGCCAGAACCACGTGGCGGACACTCCGAAATCACCTGCCGGGCAGGCCGGAACCACCTCTCAGAGGTGCCAGAACAACATGCCGGACACTCCGGAATCACCTGCCGGGCATGCCGGAACCACCTCTCAGAGGTGCCAAAACCACCTGCCGGACACCCCGGAATCACCTGCCTAGCATGCCGGAACCATCTCTCAGACGTGCCAGAACCATGTTCAGTACACGCTGGTACCACCTGCCGAGCTCGCCGGAACCACCTGCTGGACACGCCAAAATCACCTGCCAGCTACGCCAGAACCACTCGGCAGACACTCCGGAACCACCTGCCGGGCATCCCGGAACCACATCTCAGACATGCCGGAACCACATGCCAATGACACCGGAAGCACCTGCCGAGCACGCCAGAACCACCTGCTCGACTCGCCAAAACCACCTGCTGGACACGCCAAAATCACCTGTCGGCTACGCCACAACCATTTGGTGAACTCTTCGGAATCACCTGCCGGGCTTGCTGGAACCACCTGCGGGTCACGCCAACATCACCTGCCAGCTATGCCAGAACCACTTGGCGGACACCATGGAAACACCTGTCGGGCCGGCCACAACCACCTCTCAGACGTGCCAGAACCATGAGCCTGAGATGCCGGAACCACTCCCCGAACAGACCGAAACCACCTGCCAGACCCGCCTGAACCCCCTGGCGAGCACGCCTGATCCACCTGCTCAACTAGCCGGAACCGACATCCTGACACTCCAAAATCACCTGCCAGGTATACAAGAACCACTTGGTGGACACTCCGGAATCATCTGCCGGAGATGCCAGAACCAGCTCTCAGACACACCAGAACCACGTGCCAGAGACGCCGGAAGCACCAACTGAGCATGCCTGAGCCACCTGCTCGACTCGCAAGATACACCTTTCGGACAGGCGAAAATCTCCTGCCGGGTAGGCCAGAAACACTTGGCGGACGCTCCGGAATCACCTGTCGGGCGTGCTGGAACCACCTCTCAGACTTGCCAGAACCATGTTCTGGACACGCCGGTACCACCTGCCGAGTATGCCGGAACCAGCTGATCCACTCCCCAGAACCACCTAGCGGACACGCCAAAATCAACTGCGGGCTACGCCAGACCCACTCGGCAAACACTCCGGAATCACATGCCAGGCATTCCGGAACCACCTCTCAGAGGTGCCAGAACCACATGCCGGACACTCCGGAATCACCTGCCAGGCATGCCGGAACCACCTTCTGGACTTGCCGGAACCAGCGGCTCGACTCGCCGGAACCATTGCCGGACATGCAAAATCACCTGCCGGCTACGCCAGAACCACTTGGCGAACGCTCCCGAATCACCTGCCGGGCATGCCGGAACCACCTGCCGGACATGCCGGAACCCCCGGCTCGACTCGACGGAACCATTGCCGGACATGCAAAATCACCTGCCGGCTACGCCAGAACCACTTGGGGAACACTCCGGAATCACCTGCCGGGCATGGCGGAACCACCTCCCAGACATGCCGGAACCACATGCCAATGACACCGGAAGCACCTGCCGAGCACGCCAGAACCACCTGCTCGACTCGCCAAAACCACCTGCTGGACACGCCAAAATCACCTGCCGGCTACGCCACAACCATTTGGTGAACTCTTCGGAATCACCTGACGGGCTGGCTCCAGAACCACTCGGCAGACACTCCGGAACCACCTGCCGGGCATGCCGGAACCACCTCTCAGACATGCCGGAACCACATGCCAATGACACCGGAAGCACCTGCCGAGCACGCCAGAACCACCTGCTCGACTCACCAAACCACCTGCTGGAGACGCCAAAATCACCTGCCGGCTACGCCACAACCATTTGGTGAACACTTCGGAATCACCTGCCGGGCTGGCTGGAACCACCTGCCGGTCACGCCAACATCACCTGCCGGCTATGCCAGAACCACTTGGCGGACACCATGGAAACACCTGGCGGGCCGGCCGGAACCACCTATCAGACGTGCCAGAACCATGTGCCTGAGATGCCGGAACCACACCCCGAACAGACCGAAACCACCTGCCAGACCCGCCTGAACCACCTGCCGAGCACGCCGGAACCAACTACTCGACTCGCTCGAACCACCTACCTGACACGCTAAAATCACCTGCCGGGTATGCCGCAACCACTTGGTGGACACTCCGGAATCATCTGCCGGACATGCCAGAACCAGCTCTCAGACACACCAGAATCACGTGCCAGACACGCCAGAAGCACCTGCTGAGCATGCCTGAGCCAAATGCTCGACTTGCAAGAAACACCTGCCAGACAAGCCAAAATCACCTGCCGGGTACGCCAAAACCTTGTGGCGGACACTCCGGAATCACCTGTCGGGCATGCCGGAACCAACTCTCAGACGTGCCAGAACCTCGTGCCGGTCACGCCAGAACCACCTGCCGGACACGCCGGAACCACCGGCTCGACTCGCCGGAACCACCGCTGGACATGCAAAATGACCTGCAGGCTGCGCCAGAACCACTTGGCGAACACTCCGGAATCACCTCTCGGGCATGCCGGAACCGCCTCGTAGACTTGCCAGAACCATGTTCCTGACACGCCGGTACCACCTGCCGAGTATGCCGGAAACACCTGATCCACTCCCCAGAACCACCTGCTGGACACGCCAGAATCACCTGCCGACTACGCCAGAGCCACTCGGCAGACACTCCGGAACAACCTGCCGGGCATGCCAGAACCACCTCTCAGAGGTGCAAGAACCACATGCCGGACACTCCGGAATCACCTGCCTGGCATGCTGGAACCATCTCTCAGACGTGGCAGAACCATGTTCCGGAAACGCTGGTACCACCTGCCGAGCTCCCCGGAACCACCTGCTGGACACGCCAACATCACCTTTCAGCTACGCCAGAACCACTTGGCGGACACTCCGGAAACACCTCTCCGGCCGGCCGGAACCACCTCTCAGACGTGCCAGAACCATGTGCCTGAGATGCCGGAACCAGTCCCCGAACAGACCGAAACCACCTGCCAGACCCGCCTGAACACCCTGGCGAGCACTCCTGATCCACCTGCTCAACTAGCCGGAACCACCTTCCTGACACGCCAAAATCACCTGCCGGCTACGCCACAACCATTTGGTGTACTCTACGGAATCACCTGCCGGGCTGGCTCCAGAACCACTCGGCAGACACTCCGGAACCACCTGCCGGGCATGCAGGAACCACCTCTCAGACATGCCAGAACCACATGCCAATGACACTGGAAGCACCTGCCGAGCACGCCAGAACCACCTGCTCGACTCGACAAAACCACCTGCTGGACACGCCAAAATCACCTTCCGGCTACGCCACAACCATTTGGTGAACACTTCGGAATCACCTGCCGGGCTGGCTGGAACCACCTGCCGGTCACGCCAACATCACCTGCCAGCTATGCCAGAACCACTTGGCGGACACCATGGAAACACCTGTCGGGCATGACGGAACCACCTCTCAGACTTGCCAGAACCATGTTCTGGACACGCCGGTACCACCTGCCGAGTATGCCGGAACCAGCTGATCCACTCCCCAGAACCACCTAGTGGACACACCAAAATCAACTGCCGGCTATGCCAGAACCACTCGGCAGACACTCGGGAATCACAGGCCAGGCATTCCGGAACCACCTCTCAGAGGTGCCAGAACCAAATGCCGGACTCTCCGGTATCACCTGCCGGGCATGCCGGAACCACCTCTCAGAGGTGCCAGAACCACATGACGGACACTCCGGAATCACCTGCCGGTCATGCCGGAACCACGTTCTGGACTTGCCGGAACCAGCGGCTCGACTCGCCGGAACCATTGCCAGACATGCAAAATCACCTGCCGGCTACGCCAGAACCACTTGGCCAACACTCCGGAATCACCTGCCGGGCATGGCGGAACCACCTCTCAGACATGCCGGAACCACATGCCAATGACACCGGAAGCACCTGCCGAGCACGCCAGAACCACCTGCTCGACTCGCCAAAACCACCTGCTGGACACGCCAAAATCGCCTGCCGGCTACGCCAGAACCACTCGGCAGACACTCCAGAATCACGTGCCGGGCAGGCTGGAACCACCTGCCGGTCACGCCAACATCACCTTTCAGCTACGCCGGAACCACTTGGCGGACACTCAGGAAACACCTGTCTGGCCGGCCGGAACCACCTCTCAGAGGTGCCAGAACCACATGCCGGACACTCCGGAAACATCTGCCGGGCATGCCGGAACCACCTACCGGACATGCCGGAACCACCGGCTCGACTCGCCGGAACCATTGCCGGACATGCAAAATCACCTGCCGGCTATGCCTGAACCACTTGGGGAACACTCCGGAATCACCTGCCGGGCATGGCGTAAGCACCTCTCAGACATGCCGGAACCACATGCCAATGACACAGGAAGCACCTGCCGAGCACGCCAGAACCACCTGCTCGACTCGCCAAAACCACCTGCTGGACACGCCAAAATCACCTTCCGGCTACGCAGCAACCATTTGGTGAACACTTCGGAATCACCTGCCGGGCTGGCTGGAACCACCTGCCGGTCACGCCAACATCACCTGCCAGCTATGCCAGAACCACTTGGCGGACACCATGGAAACACCTGTCGGGCCGGCCGGAACCACCTATCAGACGTGCCAGAACCATGTGCCTGAGATGCCGGAACCACACCCCGCACAGACCGAAACCACCAGCCAGACCCGCCTGAACCACCTGCCGAGCACGCCGGAACCACCTACTCGACTCGCTGGAACCACCTACCTGACACGCTAAAATCACCTGCCGGGTATGCCGCAACCACTTGGCGGACACTCCGGAATCATCTGCCGGACATGCCAGAACCAGCTCTCAGACACACCAGAACCACGTGCCAGACACGCCGGAAACACCTGCTGAGCATGCCTGAGTCAAATGTTCGACTTGCAAGAAACACCTGCCAGACACGCCAAAATCACCTGCCGGGTATGCCAGAACCACGTGGCGGACACTCCGGAATCACCTGTCGGGCATGCCGGAACCAACTCTCACACGTGCCAGAACCTCGTGCCGGTCACGCCAGAACCACCTGCCGGACACGCCGGAACCACCGGCTCGACTCGCCGGTACCACCGCCGGACATGCAAAATGACATGCCGGCTACGCAAGACCCACTTGGCGAACACTCCGGAATCACCTGTCGGGCATGCCGGAACCACCTCTCAGACTTGCCAGAACCATGTTCCGGACACGCCGGTACCACCTGCAGAGTATGCCAGAACCACCTGATCCGCACCTCAGAACCACCTGCTGGACACGCCAGAATCACCTGCCGACTACGCCAGAACCACTCGGCAGACACTCCGGAACCACCTGCCGGGCATGCCGGAACCACCTCTCAGAGGTGCCAGAACCACATGCCGGACACTCCGGAATCACCTACCGGGCATGCCGGAACCACCTCTCAGAGGTGCCAGAACCACATGCCGGACACTCCGGAATCACCTGCCGGGCATGCCGGAACCATCTCACAGACGTGCCAGAACCATGTTCCGGACACGCTGGTACCACCTGCCGAGCTCGCCGGAACCACCTGCTGGACGCGCCAAAATCTCCTGCCAGCTACGCCAGACCACACGGCAGACACTCCGGAATCACCTGCCGGGCTGGCTGGAATCACCTGCCGGTCACGCCAACATCACCTTTCAGCTACGCCAGAACCACTTGGTGGACACTCCGGAAACACCTCTCCGGCCGTCCGGAACCACGTCTCAGACGTGCCAGAACCATGTGCCTGAGATGCCAGAACCATTCCCCGAACAGACCGAAACCACCTGCCAGACCCACCTGAACCCCCTGGCGAGCACGCCTGATCCACCTGCTCAACTAGCCGGAACCACCTTCCTGACACGCCAAAATTACCTGCCGGCTATGCCACAACCATTTGGTGAACTCTTCGGAATCACCTGCCGGGCTGGCTGGAACCACCGGCCGGTCATGCCAAATCACCTGCCAGGTATACAAGAACCACTTGGTGGACACTCCGGAATCATCTGCCGGAGATGCCAGAACCAGCTCTCAGACACACCAGAACCACGTGCCAGAGACGCCGGAAGCACCAGCTGAGCATGCCTCACCACCTGCTCGACTCGCAAGAAACACCTGTCGGACATGCCAAAATCACCTGCCGGGTACGCCAGAAACACTTGGCGGACGCTCCGGAATCACCTGTCGGGCGTGCCAGAACCACCTCTCAGACTTGCCAGAACCATGTTCTGGACACGCCGGTACCACCTGCCGAGTATGCCGGAACCAGCTGATCCACTCCCCAGAACCACCTAGTGGACACACCAAAATCAACTGCCGGCTACGCCAGAACCCCTCGGCAGACACTCCGGAATCACATGCCAGGCATTCCGGAACCACCTCTCAGAGGTGCCAGAACCAAATGCCAGACACTCCGGAATCACATGCCAGGCATTCCGGAACCACCTCTCTGAGGTACCAGAACCACATGCCGGACCCTCCGGAATCACCTGCCGGGCATGACGGAACCACCTGCTGTACATGCCGGAATCACCTGCCGGACATGCCGGAACCACCGGCTCGACTCGCCGGAACCATTGCCGGACATGCAAAATCACCTGCCGGCTATGCCAGAACCACTTGGGGAACACTCCGGAACCACCTGCCGGGCATGGCGGAACCACCTCTCAGACATGCCGGAACCACATGGCAATGACACTGGAAGCACGCCAGAACCACCTGCTCGACTCGCCAAAACCACCTGCCGGCTACGCCAGAACCAATCGGCAGACACTCCGGAATCACATGCCGGGCATTCCGGAACCACCTCTCATAGGTGCCAGAACCAAATGCTGGACACTCCGGTATCACATGCCGGGCATGCCGGAACCACCTCTCAGAGGTGCCAGAACCACATGCCGGACACTCCGGAATCACCTGCCGGGCATGCCGGAACCACCTGCCGGACATGCCGGAACCACCTCTCAGACACGCCGGAACCACATGCCAATGACACCGGAAGCACCTGCCGAGCACGCCAGAACCACCTGCTCGACTCGCCAAAACCACCTGCTGGACACGCCAAAATCACCTTCCGGCTACGCCACAACCATTTGGTGAACACTTCGGAATCACCTGCCGGGCTGGCTGGAACCACCTGCCGGTCACGCCAACATCACCTGCCGGCTATGCCAGAACCACTTGGCGGACACCATGGAAACACCTGTCGGGCCGGCATAACCACCTATCAGACGTGCCAGAACCATGTGCCTGAGATGCCGGATCCACACCCCGCACAGACCGAAACCACCAGCAAGACCCGCCTGAACCACCTGCCGAGCATGCCGGAACCACCTACTCGACTCGCTGGAACCACCTACCTGACACGCTAAAATCACCTGCCGGGTATGCCGCAACCACTTGGTGGACACTCCGGTATCATCTGCCGGACATGACAGCACCAGCTCTCCGACACACCAGAACCATGTGCCAGACACGCCGGAAACACCTTCTGAGCATGCCTGAGTCAAATGCTCGACTTGCCAGAAACACCTGCCAGACACGCCAAAATCACCTGCCGGGTACGCCAGAACCACGTGGCGGACACTCCGGAATCACCTGTCGGGCATGCCGGAACCAACTCTCACACGTGCCAGAACCTCGTGCCGGTCACGCCAGAACCACCTGCCGGACACGCCGGAACCACCAGCTCGACTCGCCGGAACCACCGCCGGACATGCAAAATGACCTGCCGGCTACGCCAGAACCACTTGGCGAACACTCCGGAATCACCTGTCGGGCATGCCGGAACCACCTCTCAGACTTGCCAGAACCATGTTCCTGACACGCCGGTACCACCTGCAGAGTATGCCGCAACCACCTGATCCGCACCTCAGAACCACCTCCTGGACACGCCAGAATCAGCTGCCGGGCATGCCGGAACCACCTCTCAGAGGTGCCAGAACCACATGCCGGACACTCCGGAATCACCTGCCGGGCATGCCGGAACCATCTCACAGACGTGCCAGAACCATGTTCCGGACACGCTGGTACCACCTGCCAAGCTCGCCGGAACCACCTGCTCTACGCGCCAAAATCACCTGCCAGCTACGCCAGAACCACACGGAAGACACTCCAGAATCACCTGCCGGGCTGGCTGGAACAACCTGCCGGTCACGCCAACATCGCCTTTCAGCTACGCCAGAACCACTTGGCGGACACTCCGGAAACAGCTGTCGGGCCGGCCGCAACCACCTCTCAGACGTGCCAGAACCATGTGCTTGAGATGCCGGAACCACTCCCCGAACAGACCGAAACCACCTGCCAGACCCGCCTGAACCCCCTGGCGAGCACGCCTGATCCACCAGCTCAACTAGCCGGAACCACCTTCCTGACACGCCAAAATCACCTGCCAGATATACCAGAACCACTTGGTGGACACTCCGGAATCATCTGCCGGACATGCCAGAACCAGCTCTCAGACACACCAGAACTACGTGCCAGAGACGCCGGAAGCAGCAGCTGAGCCTACCTGAGCCACCTGCTCGACTCGCAAGAAACACCTGTCGGACATGCCAAAATCACCTGCTGGGTACGCCAGAAACACTTGGCGGACGCTCCGGAATCACCTGTCGGGTGTGCTGGAACCACCTCTCAGACTTGCCAGAACCATGTTCTGGACACGCCGGTAGCACCTGCCGAGTATGCCGGAACCAGCTGATCCACTCCCCAGAACCACCTAGTTGACACGCCAAAATCAACTGCCGGCTACGCCAGAAACACTCGGCAGACACTCCGGAATCACATGCCAGGCATTCCGGAACCACCTCTCAGAGGTGCCAGAACCAAATGCCGGACACTCCGGTATCACCTGCCGGGGATGCCGGAACCACCTCTCAGAGGTGCCAGAACCAATGCCGGACACTCCGGAATCACCTGCCGGGCATGCCGGAACCACCTGCCGGACATGCCGGAACCACCGGCTCGACTCGCCAAAACAACCCATTGGACACGCCAAAATCACCTGCCGGCTACGCCAGAACCAGTCGGCAGACACTCCGGAATCACCTGCCGGGCTTGCTGGAACCACCTCCCGGTCACGCCAACATCACCTTTCACCTACGCCAGAACCACTTGGCGGACACTCCGGAAACACCTGTCGGGCCGGCCGGAACCACCTCTCAGACGTGCCAGAACCACGAGCCTGAGATGCCGGAACCACTCCCCGAACAGACCGAAACCACCTGCCAGACCCGCCTGAAGCCCTGGCGAGCACGCCTGATCCACCTGCTCAACTAGCCGGAACCACCTTCCTGACACGCCAAAATCACCTGCCAGGTATACCAGAACCACTTGGTGGACACTCTGGAATCATCTGCCGGACATGCCAGAACCAGCTCTCAGACACACCAGAACCACGTGCCAGAGACGCCGGAAGCACCAGCTGAGCATGCCTGAGCCACCTGCTCGACTCGCAAGAAACACCTGTCGGACATGTCAAAATCACCTGCCGGGTACGCCAGAAACACTTGGCTGACGCTCTGGAATCACCTGTCGGGCGTGCCGGAACCAGCGGATCCACTCCCCAGAACCACCTAGTGGACACGCCAAAATCAACTGCCAGCTACGCCGGAACCAACGGCTCGACTCGCCGGAACCACCGCCGGACATGCAAAATGACCTGCCGGCTACGCCAGAACCACTTGGCGAACACTCCGGAATCACCTGTCTGGCATGCCGGAACCACCTCTCAGACTTGCCAGAACCATGTTCCGGACACGCCGGAACCACCTGCCAAGTATGTCGGAACCACCTGTTCCACTCCCCAGAACCACTTGCTGGACACGCCAGAATCACCTGCCGGCTACGCCAGAACCCCTCGGCAGACACTCTGGAACCACCTGCCGGGCATGCCGTAACCACCTCTAAGAGGTGCCAGAACCACATGCCGGACACTCCGAAATCACCTGTCGGGCCGGCCGGTACCATCTCTCAGACGTGCCAGAACCATGTTCCGGACACGCCGGTACCACCTGCCGAGCCCGCCGGAACCAGCTGCTGGACACGCCAAAATCACCCGCCGGCTACGCCAGAACCACTTGGCGAACACTCCAGAATCACCTGTCGGGCATGCCGGAACCACCTCTCAGGGGTGCCACAACCACATGCCGGACACTCCGGAATCACCTGCCGGGCATGCCGGAACCACCTCTCAGAGGTGCCAGAACCACATGCCGGACACTCCGGAATCACCTGCCTGGCATGACGGAACCATCTCTCAGACGTGGCAGAACCATGTTCCGGACACGCTGGTACCACCTGCCGAGCTCAACGGAACCACCTGCTGGACACCCCAAAATCACCTGCCAGCTACGCCAGAACCACATGCTGGACACTCCGGAATCACCTGCGGGGCATGCCGGAACCACCTGCCGGACATGCCGGAACCACCGGCTCGACTCGCCGGAACCATTGCCGGACATGCAAAATCACCTGCCGGCTACGCCAGAACCACTCGGCAGACACTCCGTAACCAACTGCCGGGCATGCCGGAACCACCTCTCAGAGGTGCCAGAACCACATGCCGGACACTCCGGAATCACCTGTCGGGCCGGCCGGTACCATCTCTCAGACGTGCCAGAACCATGTTCCGGACACGCCGGTACCACCTGCCGATCTCGCCGGAACCAGCTGGTGGACACGCCAAAATCACCCGCCGGCTACGCCAGAACCACTCAGCAGACACTCCGGAATCACCTGCTGGCTTGGCTGGAACCACCTGCCGTTCACGCCAACAACACCTTTCAGCTACGCCGGAACCACTTGGCGGACACTCCGAAAACACCTGTCGGGCCGGCCGGAACCACCTGTCAGACGTGCCAGAACCATGTGCCTGAGATGTCGGAACCACTCCCCGAACAGACTGAAACCACCTGCCAGTCCCGCCTGCACCCCCTGGCGAGCACGCCTGATCCACCTGCTCCACTAGCCGGAACCACCTTCCTGACACGCCAAAATCACCTGCCAGGTATACCAGAACCACTTGGTGGACACTCCGTAATCGTCTGCCGGACATGCCAGAACCAGCTCTCAGACACACCAGAACCACGTGCCGGACACCCCGGAAGCACCAGCTGACCATGCCTGAGCCACCTGCTCGACTCGCAAGAAACACCTGTCGGACCTGCCAAAATCACCTGCCGGGTACGCCAGAAACACTTGGCGGATGCTCCGGAATCACCTGTCGGGCGTGCCGGAACCACCTCTCAGACTTGCCAGAACCATGTTCTGGACACGCCGGTACCACCTGCCGAGTATGCCGGAACCAGCTGATCCACTCCCCAGAACGACCTAGTGGACACGCCAAAATCAACTGCCGGCTACGCCACAACCACTTGGCAGACACTCCGGAATCACATGCCAGGCATTCCGGAACCACCTTTCAGAGGTGCCAGAACCAAATGCCGGACACTCCGGAATCACATGCCAGGCATTCCGGAACCACCTCTCTGAGGTGCCAGAACCACATGCCGGACACTCCGGAATCACCTGCCGGGCATGCCGGAACCACGTCTCAGAGGTGCCAGAACCACATGCCGGACACTCCGGAATCACCTGCCGGGCATGCCGGAACCACCTGCCGGACATGCCGGAACCACCGGCTCGACTCGCCGGAACCATTGCCGGACATGCAAAATCACCTGCCGGCTACGCCAGAACCACTTGGCGAACAGTCCGGAATCACCTGCCGGGCATGGCGGAACCACCTCTCAGACATGCCGGAACCACATGCCAATGACACCGGAAGCACCTGCCGAGCACCCCAGAACCACCTGCTCGACTCGCCAAAACCACCTGTTGGACACGCCAAAATCACCTGCCGGCTACGCCACAACCATTTGGTGAACTCTTCGGAATCACCTGCCGGGCTTGCTGGAACCACCTGCCGGTCACGCCAACATCACCTTTCAGCTACGCCAGAACCACTTGGCGGACACTCCGGAAACACCTCTCCGGCCGGCCGGAACCACCTCTCAGACGTGCCAGAACCATGTGCCTGAGATGCCGGAACCACACCCCGAACAGACCGAAACCACCTGCCAGACCCGCCTGAACCACCTGCCGAGCACGCCGGAACCACCTACTCGACTCGCTCGAACCACCTACCTGACACGCTAAAATCACCTGCCGGGTATGCCACAACCACTTGGTGGACACTCCGGAATCATCTGCCGGACATGCCAGAACCAGCTCTCAGACACACCAGAACCACGTGCCAGACACGCCGGAAGCACCTGCTGAGCATGCCTGAGCCAAATGCTCGACTTGCAAGAAACACCTGCCAGATACGCCAAAATCACCTGCCGGGTACGCCAGAACCATGTGGCGGACACTCCGGAATCACCTGTCGGGCATGCCGGAACCAACTCTCAGACGTGCCAGAACCTCGTGCCGGTCACGCCAGAACCACCTGCCGGACACGCCGGAACCACCGGCTCGACTCGCCGGAACCACCGCTGGACATGCAAAATGACCTGCCGGCTACGCCAGAACCACTTGGCGAACACTCCGGCATCACCTGTCGGGCATGCCAGAACCACCTCTCAGAGGTGCCAAAACCACCTGCCGGACACTCCGGAATCACCTGCCTGGCATGCCGGAACCATCTCTCAGACGTGCCAGAACCATGTTCAGTACACGCTGGTACCACCTGCCGAGCTCGCCGGAACCACCTGCTGGACACGCCAAAATCACCTGCCAGCTACGCCAGAACCACTCGGCAGACACTCCGGAACCACCTGCCGGGCTGGCTGGAACCACCTGCCGGTCACCCCAACATCACCTTTCAGCTACACCAGAACCACTTGGCGGACACTCCGGAAACACCTGTCGGGCCGGCTGCAACCACCTCTCAGACGTGCCAGAACCATGTGTCTGAGATGCCGGAACCACTCCCCGAACAGACCGAAACCACCTGCCAGACCCGCCTGAACCCCCCAGCGAGCACGCCTGATCCACCTCCTCAACTAGCCGGAACCACCTTCCTGACACGCCAAAATCACCTGCCAGGTATACCAGAACCACTTGGTGGACACTCCGGAATCATCTGCCGGACATGCCAGAACCAGCTCTCAGACACACCAGAACCACGTGCCAGAGACGCCGGAAGCACCAGCTGAGCATGCCTGAGCCACCTGCTCGACTCGCAAGATACACCTGTCGGACATGCCAAAATCACCTGCCGGGTACGCCAGAAACACTTGGCGGACGCTCCGGAATCACCTGTCGGGCGTGCCGGAACCACCTCTCAGACTTGCCAGAACCATGTTCTGGACACGCCGGTACCACCTGCCGAGTATGCCGGAACCAGCTGATCCACTCCCCAGAACCACCTAGTGGACACGCCAAAATAAACTGCTGGCAACACCAGAACCACTCGGCAGACACTCCGGAATCACAGGCCAGGCATTCCGGAACCACCTCTCAGAGCTGCCAGAACCACATACCGGACACTCCGGAATCACCTGCCGGGCATGCTGGAACCACGTGTTGGACATGCCGGAACCACCTGCCGGACATGCCGGAACCGCCTGCCGGACATTCCGGAACCAGCGGCTCGACTCGCTGGAACCATTGACGGACATGCAAAATCACCTGCCGGCAACGCCAGAACCACTTGGCGAACACTCCGGTATCACCTGCCGGGCGTGCTGGAACCACCTCTCAGACTTGCCAGAACCATGTTCTGGACACGCCGGTACCACCTGCCGAGTATGCCGGAACCAGCTGATCCAATCCCCAGAACCACCTAGTGGACACGCTAAAATCAAGTGCCGGCTACGCCAGAACCACTCGGCAGACACTCCGGAATCACATGCCAGGCATTCCGGAACCACTTCTCAGAGGTGACAGAACCACATGCCGGACACTCCAGAATAACCTGCCGGGCATGCTGGAACCACGTGCTGGACATGCCGGAACCACCTGCCGGACATGCCAGAACCACCTACCGGACATTCTGGAACCACAGGCTCGACTCGCCGGAACCATTGCCGGACATGCAAAATCACCTGCCGGCTACGCCAGAACCACATGGCGAACACTCCGGTATCACCTGCCGGGCATGCCGGAACCACCTCTCAGAGGTGCCAGAACCACATGCCGGACACTCCGGAATCACCTGCCGGGCATGCCGGAACCACCTTCCGGACATGCCGGAACCACCGGCTCGACTCGCCGGAACCATTGCCGGACATGCAAAATCACCTGCCGGCTACGCCAGAACCACTTGGCGAACACTCCGGAATCACCTGTCGGGCATGCCGGAACCACCTCTCAGACTTGCCAGAACCATGTTCCGGACACGCCGGTACCACCTGCCGAGTATGCCGGAACCACCTGATGCACTCCCCAGAACCACCTGCTGGACACGCCAGAAGCACCTGCCGACTACGCCAGAACCATTCGGCAGACACTCCGGAACCACCTGCCGGGCATGCCGGAACCACCTCTCAGAGGTGCAAGAACCATGTGCCTGAGATGCCGGAACCACTCCCCGAAAAGACCGAAACCACCTACCAGACCCGCCTGAACACCCTGGCGAGCACGCCTGATCCACCTGCTCACCTAGCCGGAACCACCTTCCTGACACGCCAAAATCACCTGCCAGGTATACCAGAACCACTTGGTGGACACTCCAGAATCATCTGCCGGACATGCCAGAACCAGCTCTCAGACACACCAGAACCACGTGCCAGAGACGCCGGAAGCACCAGCTGAGCATGCCTGAGCCACCTGCTCGACTCACAAGAAACACCTGTCGGACATGCCAAAATCACCTGCCGGGTACGCCAGAAACACTTGGTGGACGCTACAGAATCACCTGTCGGGCGTGCCGGAACCACCTCTCAGACTTGCCAGAACCATGTTCTGGACACGCCGGTACCACCTGCCGAGTATGCCGGAACCAGCTGATCCACTCCCCAGAACCACCTAGTGGACACGCCAAAATCAACTGCCGGCTATGCCGCAACCACCGGCTCGACTCGCCGGAACCACCGCCGGACATGCAAAATCACCTGCCGGCTACGCCAGAACCACTTGGCGAACACTCCGGTATCACCTGCCGGGCATGCCAGAACCACCTCTCAGAGGTGCCACAACCACATGCCGGACACTCCGGAATCACCTGCCGGGCATGCCGGAACCACCTTCCGGACATGCCGGAACCACCGGCTCGACTCGCCGGAACCATTTCCGGACATGCAAAATCTCCTGCCGACTACGCCAGAACCACTTGGCGAACACTCCGGAATCACCTGCCGGGCATGGCGGAACCACCTCTCAGACATGCCGGAACCAGATGCCAATGAAACCGGAAGCACCTGCCGAGCATGCCAGAACCACCTGCTCGACTCGCCAAAACCACCTGCTGGACTCGCCAAAATCACCTGCCGGCTACGCCACAACCATTTGGTGAACTCTTCGGAATCACCTGCCGGGCTGGCTGGAACCACCTGCCGGTCACGCCAACATCACCTGCCAGCTATGCCAGAACCACTTGGCGGACACCATGGAAACACCTGTCGGGCCGGCCGGAACCACCTATCAGACGTGCCAGAACCATGTGCCTGAGATGCGGGAACCACACCCCAAACAGACCGAAACCACCTGCCAGACCCGCCTGAACCACCTGCCGAGCACGCCGGAACCACCTACTCGACTCGCTGGAACCACCTACCTGACACGCTAAAATCACCTGCCGGGTATGCCACAACCACTTGGTGGACACTCCGGAATCATCTGCCGGACATGCCAGAACCAGCTCTCAGACACACCAGAACCACGTGCCAGAGACGCCGGAAGCACCAGCTGAGCATGCCTGAGCCAACTGCTCGACTCGCAAGAAACACCTGTCGGACATGCCAAAATCACCTGCCGGGTATGCCAGAAACACTTGGCGGACGCTCCGGAATCACCTGTCGGGCGTGCCGGAACCACCTCTCAGACTTGCCAGAACCATGTTCTGGACACGCCGGTACCACCCGCCGAGTATGCCGGAACCACCTGATCCACTCCCCAGAACCACCTAGTGGACACGCCAAAATCAACTGCCGGCTACGCCAGAACCACTCGGCAGACACTCCGGAATCACATGCCAGGCATTCCGGAACCACCTCTCAGAGGTGCCAGAACCACATGCCGGACACTCCGGAATCACCTGCCGGGCATGCTGTAACCACATGCTGGGCAAGCCGGAACCACCTGCCGGACATGCCGGAACCACCTGCCGGACATGCCGGAACCACCGGCTCAACTCGCCAAAACCACCTGCTGGGCACGCCAAAATCACCTGCCGCGTATGCCAGAACCGCTCGGCAGAAACTCCGGAATCACCTTCCGGGCTTGCTGGAACCACCTGCCGGTCACGCCAACATCACCTGCCGGCTACGCCAGAACCACTTGGCGAGCACTCCGGAAGCACCTGCCGAGCACGCCGGAAATAGGTGCTCAACTCGTCTGAGCCACCTGCCGGACATGCCAAAATCACCTGCCGGCTACGCCAAATCCACTGTGTGGACTCTCTGGAATCACCTGCCGGGCATCATATTACCACCTCTCAGACGTGCCAGAACAACGTGCCGGACACACCGGATCCCCCTCCCCGTAAGACAGGAACCACCTCACAGAAGTGCCAGAAGCTCGTGCCGGAGACGCCGGAAGAACCTGCTGAGCACGTCGCAACCACCTGCTGAAGTCGCCTGAACCACCTGCGGGACACGGCAAAATCACCTGCCGGCTACGCCAGAACCACTCGGCAGACACTCCGGAATCACATGCCAGGCATGCCGGAACCACCTCTCAGACGTGCCAGAACCACATGCCGGACACTCCCGAATCACCTTCCGGGCATGCCGGAACCATCTCTCAGACGTGCCAGAACCATGTTCCGGACACGCTGGTACCACCTGCCGAGCTCGCCGGAACCACCTGCTGGACACGCCAAAATCACCTGCCAGCTACCCAAGAACCACACGGCAGACACTCCGGAATCACCTGCCGGGCTGGCTTGAACCTCTTTCCCGTCACGCCAACATCACCTTTCAGTTACGCCAGAACCACTTGGCGGACACTCTGGAAACACCTGACGGGCCGGCCGGAACCACCTCTCAGACATGCCAGAACCATGTGCCTGAGATCCCGGAACCACTCCCCAAACAGACCGAAACCACCTGCCAGACCCGCCTGAACCCCCTGGCGAGCACGCCTGATCCACCTGCTCAACTACCCGGAACCACCTTCCTGACAGGCCAAAATCACCCGCCCGCTACGCCACAACCATTTGGTGAGCTCTTCGGAATCACCTGCCAGCCTGTCTCCAGAACCACTCGGCAGACACTCAGGAACAACCTGCCGGGCATGCCGGAACCACATCTCAGACATGCCGGAACCACATGCCAATGACACCGGAAGCACCTGCCGAGCACGCCAGAACCACCTGCTCGACTCGCCAAAACCACCTGCTGGACACGCCAAAATCGCCTGCCGGCTACGCCAGAACCACTCGGCAGACACTCCGGAACCACCGGCCGGGCATGCCGGAACCACCTCTCAGAGGTGCCAGAACAACATGCCGGACACTCCGGAATCACTTGCCGGGCATGCCGGAACCATCTCTCAGACGTGCCAGAACCATGTTCCGGACACGCCGGAACCACCTGACGAGCTCGCCGGAACCACCTGCTGGACACGCCAAAATCACCTGCCGGCTACGCCAGAACCACTCGGCAGACACTCCGAAATCACGTGCCGGGCTGGCTGGAACCACCTGCCGGTCACGCCAACATCACCTTTCAGCTACGCCGGAACCACTTGGCGGACACTCCGGAAACACCTGTCAGGCCGGCCGGAACCACCTCTCAGAGGTGCCAGAACCACACGCCGGATACTCAGGAATCACCTGCCGAGCATGCCGGACCACCTGCTGGACATGCCGGAATCACCTGCTGGACATGCCAGAACCACCGGCTCGACTCGCCGGAACCATTGCCGGACATTCAAAATCACCTGCCGGCTATGCCAGAACCACTTGTGGAACACTCCGGAATCACCTGCCGGGCATGGCGGAACCACCTCTCAGACATGCCGGAACCACATGCCAATGACACCGGAACCACCTGCCGAGCACGCAAGAACCACCTGCTCGACTCGCCAAAACCACCTTCTGGACACTCCAAAATCACCTTCTGGCTACGCCACAACCATTTGGTGAACACTTCGGAATCACCTGCCGGGCTGGCTGGAACCACCTGCCGGTCACGCCAACATCACCTGCCAGCTATGCCAGAACCACTTGGCGGACACCATGGAAACACCTGTAGGGCAGGCCGGAACCACCTCTCAGACGTGCAAGAACCATGTGCCTGAGATGCCGGAACCACACCCCGAACAGACCGAAACCACCTGCCAGACGCGCATAAACCACCTGCCGAGCATGCCGGAAACACCTACTCGACTCGCTCGAACCACCTACCTGACACGCTAAAATCACCTGCCGGGTATGCCACAACCAGTTGCTGGACACTCCGGAATCATCTGCCGGACATGCCAGAACCAGCTCTCAGACACACCAGAAACACGTGCCAGACACGCCGGAAGCACCTGCTGAGCATGCCTGAGACAAATGCTCGACTTGCAAGAAACACCTGCCAGACACGCCAAAATCACCTGCCGGGTACGCCAGAACCACGTGGCAGACACTCCGGAATCTCCTGTCGGGCATGCCGGAACCAACTCTCAGACGTGACAGGACTTCGTGCCAGTCATGCCAGAACCACCTGCCGGACACGCCGGAACCACTGGCTCGACACGCCGGAACCACCGCCGGACATGCAAAATGACATGCCGGCTACGCCAGAACCACTTGGCGAACACTCCGGAATCACCTGTCGGGCATGCCGGAACCACCTCTCAGACTTGCCAGAACCATGTTCCGGACACGCCGGTACCACCTGCAGAGTATGCCGGAACCACCTGGTCCACTCCCAAGAACCACCTGCTGGACACGCCAGAATCACCTGCCGACTACGCCAGAACCACACGGCAGGCACTCCGGAATCACCTGCCGGGCTGGCTGGAACCACCTGCCGGTCACGCCAACATCACCTTACAGCTACGCCAGAACCACGTGGCGGACACGCCGGAAACACCTCTCCGGACGGCCGGAAACACCTCTCAGACGTGCCAGAACCATGTGCCTGAGATGCCGGAACCACTCCCCAAACAGCCCGAAACCACCTGCCAGACCAGCCTGAACCCACTGGCGAGCACGCCTGATCCACCTGCTCAACTAGCCGGAACCACCTTCCTGACACGCCAAAATAACCTGCCGGCTATGCCACAAGCATTTGGTGAACTCTTCGGAATCACATGCCGGGCTGGCTCCAGAACCCCTCGGCAGACTCTCCGGAAACACCTCCCGGGCATGCCGGAACCACCTCTCAGACATGCCGGAACCACATGCCAATGACACCGGAAGCACCTGCCGAGCACGCCAGAACCACCTGCTCGACTCACCAAAACCATCTGCTGGACACGCCAAAATCACCTTCCAGCTACGCCACAACCAATTGGTGAACTCTTCGGAACCACCTGCCGGGCTGGCTGGAACCACCTGCCGGTAACGCCAACATCACCTTTCAGCTACGCCAGAACCACTTGGCGGACACTCCGGAAACACCTGTCGGGCCGGCCGGAACCACCTTTAAGACGTGCCAGAACCATGTGACTGAGACGCCGGAACCACTCCCCGAACAGACCAAAACCACCTGCCAGACCCGCCTGAACCCCCTGGCGAGCACGCCTGATCCACCTGCTCAACTAGCCGGAACCACCTTCCTGACACGCCAAAATAACCTGCCGGCTATGCCACAAGCATTTGGTGAACTCTTCGGAATCACCTGCCGGGCTGGCTCCAGAACCCCTCGGCAGACTCTCCGGAAACACCTCCCGGGCATGCCGGAACCACCTCTCAGACATGCCGGAACCACATGCCAATGACACCGGAAGCACCTGCCGAGCACGCCAGAACCACCTGCTCGACTCACCAAAACCATCTGCTGGACAAGCCAAAATCACCTTCCAGCTACGCCACAACCAATTGGTGAACTCTTCGGAACCACCTGCCGGGCTGGCTGGAACCACCTGCCGGTAACGCCAACATCACCTTTCAGCTACGCCAGAACCACTTGGCGGACACTCCGGAAACACCTGTCGGGCCGGCCGGAACCACCTTTAAGACGTGCCAGAACCATGTGCCTGAGACGCCGGAACCACTCCCCGAACAGACCAAAACCACCTGCCAGACCCGCCTGAACCCCCTGGCGAGCACGCCTGATCCACCTGCTCAACTAGCCGGAACCACCTTCCTGACACGCCAAAATCCCCTGCCAGGTATACCAGAACCACTTGGTGGACACTCCGGAATCATCTGCCGGACATGCCAGAACCAGCTTTCAGACACACCAGAACCACGTGCCAGAGACGCCGGAAGCACCAGCTGAGCATGCCTGAGCCACCTGCTCGACTCGCAAGAAACGCCTGTCGGACATGCCAAAATCACCTGCTGGGTATGCCAGAAACACTTGGCGGACGCTACGGAATCAACTGTCGGGCGTGCCGGAACCACCTCTCAGACTTGCCAGAACCATGTTCTGGACACGCCGGTAACACCTGCCGAGTATGCCAGAACCAGCTGATCCACTCCCCAGAACCACCTAGTGGACACGCTAAAATCAACTGCCGGCTACGCCAGAACCACTTGGCAGACAGTCCGGAATCACATGCCAAGCATTCCGGAACCACCTCTCAGAGGTGCTAGAACCACATGCCGGACACTCCGGAATCACCTGCCGGGCATGCCGGAACCACCTGCTGGACATGCCGGAATCGCCTGCCGGACGTGCCGGAACCACCGGCTCGACTCGCCGGAACCACCGCCGGACATGCAAAATGACCTGCCGGCTACGCCAGAACCAGTTGGCGAACACTCCCTAATCACCTGCCGGGCATGGCGCAACCACCTCTCAGACATGCCGGAACCACATGACAATGACACCGGAAGCACCTGCCGAGCACGCCAGAACCACCTGCTCAACTCACCAAAACCACCTTCTGGACACGCCAAAATCACCTGTCGGCTACGCCACAACCATTTGGTGAACTCTTCGCAATCACCTGCCGGGCTGTCTGGAACCACCTGCCGGTCACGCCAACATCACCTGCCAGCTATGCCAGAACCACTTGGAGGACACCATGGAAACACCTGTCGGGCCGGCCGGAACCACATCTCAGACGTGCCAGAACCATGTGCCTGAGATGCCGGAACCACAGCCCGAACAGACCGAAACCACCTGCCAGACCCGCCTGAACCACCTGCCGAGCACGCCGGAACCACCTACTCGACTCGCTCGAACCACCTACCTGACACGCTAAAATCACCTGCCGGGTATGCCACAACCACTTGGTGGACACTCCGGAATCATGTGCCGGACATGCCAGAACCAGCTCTCAGACACACCAGAACCACGGGACGGACACGCCGGAAGCACCTGCAGAGCATGCCTGAGCCAAATGCTCGACTTGCAAGAAACACCTGCCAGACCCGCCAAAATCACCTGCCGGGTATGCCAGAACCACGTGGCGGACACTCCGGAATCACCTGTCGGGCATGCCGGAACCAACTCTCAGACGTGCCAGAACCTCGTGCTGGTCACGCCAGAACCACATGCCGGACACGCCGCACCACCGGCTAGACTCGCCGGAACCATGTTCTGGACACGCCGGTACCGCCTGCCAAGTATGCCAGAACCAGCTGATCCATTCCCCAGAACCACCTAGTGGACACGCCGAAATCAACTGCCGGCTACGCCGGAACCACAGGCTCGACTCGCCGGAACCACAGCCGGATGCAAAATGACCTGCCGGCTACGCCAGAACCACTTGGCGAACACTACGGAATCACCTGTCGGGCATGCCGGAACCACCTCTCAGACTTGCCAGAACCATGTTCCGGACACGCTGGTACCACCTGCCAAGTATGCCGGAACCACCTGCTCCACTCCCCAGAACCACTTGCTGGACACCCCAGCATCACCTGCCGGCAATGCCAGAACCACTCGGCAGACACTCCGGAACCACCTGCCGGGCATGCCGGAACCACCTCTCAGAGGTGCCAGAACCATGCTCCGGACACGCCGGTACCACCTGCCGAGCTCGCCGGAACCATCTGCTGGACACGCCAAAATCACCTGCCGGCTACGCCAGAACCATTCAGCAGACACTCCGGAATCACCTGCCGGGCTGGCTGGAACCACCTGTCGGTCACGCCAACATCACCTTTCAGCTACGCCGGAACCACTAGGCGGACACTCCGGAAACACCTGTCGGGCCGGCCGGAACCACATCTCAGACGTGCCAGAACCATGTGCCTGAGATGCCGGAACCACACCCCGAACAGACCGAAACCACCTGCCAGACCCGCCTGAGCCCCCTGGCGAGCACGCCTGATCCACCTGCTCAACTAGCCGTAACCACCTTCCAGACACGCCAAAATCACCTGCCAGGTCTACCAGAACCATTTGGTGGACACTCCGGAATCATCTGCCAGAAATGCCAGAAGCAGCCCTCTGACACACCAGAACCACGTGCCGGACACGCCGGAAGCACCTGCTGATAATGCCTGAGCCACATGCTCGACTAGCAAGAAACACATGCCAGACACGCCAAAATCACCTGCCGGGTATGCCAGACCCACATGGCGGACTCTCCGGAATCACCTGTCGGGCATGCCGGAACCAACTTTCAGATGTGCCAGAACCTCGTGCCGGACATGCCAGAACCACCTGCCGGACAGACCGGAAACACCTGCCGGACACGCCGGAACCACCGGCTTGACTCGCCGGAACCACCGCCGGACATGCAAAATGACCTGCCGGCTACGCCAGAACCAGTTGGCGAACACTCCGGAATCACCTGTCGGGCATGCCGGAACAACCTCTCAGACTTGCCAGAACCAAGTTCCGGACACGCCGGTACCACCTGCCGAGTATGCCGGAACCACCTGATCCACTCCCCAGAACCACCTGCTGGACACGCCAGAATCACCTGCCGACTACGCCAGAACCACTCGGCAGACACTCCGGAAGCACCTGCCGGGCATGCCGTAACCACCTCTCAGAGGTGCCAGAACCACATGCCGGACACTCCGAAATCACCTGCCGGGCCGGCCGCAACCACCTCTCAGACGTGCCAGAACCATGTGCCTGAGAATGCCGGAACCACTTCCCGAACAGACCAAAACCACCTGCCAGACCCGCCTGAACCCCCTGGCGAGCACGCCTGATCCACCTGCTCAACTAGCCGGAACCACCTTCCTGACACGCCAAAATAACCTGCCGGCTACGCCACAAGCATTTGGTGAACACTTCGGAATCACCTGCCGGGCTGGCTCCAGAACCCCTCGGCAGACTCTCCGGAAACACCTCCCGGGCATGCCGGAACCACCTCTCAGACATGCCGGAACCACATGCCAATGACACCGGAAGCACCTGCCGAGCACGCCAGAACCACCTGCTCGGCTCGCCAAAACCATCTGCTGGACACGCCAAAATCACCTGCCGGCTACGCCACAACCATTTGGTGAACTCTTCGCAATCACCTGCCGGGCTAGCTGGCACCACCTGCCGGTCACGCCAACATCACCTGCCAGCTATGCCAGAAACACTTGGCGGACACCATGGAAACTCCTGTCGGGCCGTCCGGAACCACATCACACACGTGCCAGAACCATGTGCCTGAGATGCCGGAACCACACCCCGAACAGACCGAAACAACCTGCCAAACCCGCCTGAACCACCTGCCGAGCACGCCGGAACCACCTACTCGACTCGCTGGAACCACCTACCTGACACGCTAAAATCACCTGCCGGGTATGCCACAACCACTTGGTGGACACTCCGGAATCATCTGCCGGACATGCCAGAACCAGCTCTCAGACACACCAGAACCACTGGCCGGACACGCCGGAAGCACCTGCTGAGCATGCCTGAGCCAAATGCTCGACTTGCAAGAAACACCTGCCAGACATGCCAAAATCACCTGCCGGGTACGCCAGAACCACGTGGCGGACACTCCGGAATCACCTGTCGGGCATGCCGGAACCAACTCTCAGACGTGCCAGAACCTCGTGCCGGACACGCCACAACCACCTGCCTGACAGACCGGAAACACCTGCCGGACACGCCGGAACCACCGGCTTGACTCTCCGGAACCACCGCCGGACATGCAAAATGACCTGCAATCTACGCCAGAACCACTTGGCGAACACTCCGGAATCACCTGTCGGGCATGCCGGAACCACCTCTCACACTTGCCAGAACCATGTTCCGGACACGCCGGTACCACCTGCCGAGTATGCCGGAACCAGCTGATCCACTCCCCAGAACCACCTGCTGGACACGTCAGAATCACCTGCCGACTACGCCAGAACCATTCGGCAGACACTCCGGAACCACCTGTCGGGCATGCCGGAACCACCTCTCAGAGGTGCCAGAACCACATACCGGACACTCCGGAATCACCTGCCGGGCATGCCGGAACCACCTCTCAGACGGGCCAGAACCATGTGCCTGAGATGCCGGAACCACTCCCCGAACAGACCTAAACCACCTGCCTGACCCTCCTGAACCCCGTGGCGAGCACGCCTGATCCACCTGCTCAACTAGCCGGAACCACCTTCCTGACACGCCAAAATCACCTGCCCGGTATACCAGAACCACTTGGTGGACACTCCGGAATCATCTGCCGGACATGCCAGAACCAGCTCTCAGAAACACCAGAACCACGTGCCAGAGACGCCGGAAGCACCAGCTGAGCATGCCTCAGCCACCTGCTCGACTCGCAAGAAACACCTGTCGGACCTGCCAAAATCACCTGCCGGGTAAGCCACAAACACTTGGCGGACGCTACGGAATCACCTGTCGGGCGTGCCGGAACCACCTCTCAGACTTGCCAGAACCATGTTCTGGACACGCCGGTACCACCTGCCGAGTATGCCGGAACCAGCTGATCCACTCCCCAGAACCACCTAGTGGACACGCCAAAATCAACTGCAGTCTACGCCGGAACCACCGGCTCGACTCGCCGGAACCACCGCCGGACATGCAAAATGACCTGCCGGCTATGCCAGAACCACTTGGCGAACACTCTGGTATCACCTGCCGGGCATGCCGGAACCACCTCTCAGAGGTGCCACAACCACATGCCGGACACTCCGGAATCACCTGCCGGGCATGCCGGAACCACCTGCCGGTCATGCCGGAACCACCGGCTCGACTCGCCGGAACCACCGCCGGACATGCAATATGACCTGCCGGCTACGCCAGAACCACTTGGCGAACACTCCGGAATCACCTGTCGGGCATGCTGGAACCACCTGACGGTCACGCCAACATCACCTGCCAGCTATGCCAGAACCACTTGGCGGACACCATGGAAAAACCTGTCGGACCAGCTGGAACCACCTATCAGACGTGCCAGAACCATGTGCCTGAGATGCCGGAACCACACCCCGAACAGACCGAAACCACCTGCCAGACCCGCCTGAACCACCTGCCGAGCACGCCGGAACCACCTACTCGACTCGCCGGAACCACCTACCTGACACGCTAAAATCACCTGCCGGGTTTGCCACAACCACTTGGTGGACACTCCGGAATCATCTGCCGGACATGCCAGAACCAGCTCTCAGACACACCAGAACCACGTGCCAGACACGCCGGAAGCACCTGCTGATCATGCCTGAGCCAAATGCTCGACTTGCAAGAAACACCTGCCAGACACGCCAAAATCACCTGCCGGGTACGCCAGAACCACGTGGCGGACACTCCGGAATCACCTGTCGGGCATCCCGGAACCAACTCTCAGACGTGCCAGAACCTCGTGCCGGTCACGCCAGAACCACCTGCCGGACAGACCGGAAACACCTGCTGGACACACCGGAACCACCGGCTCGGCTCGGCGGAACCACCGCGGGACATCCAAAATGACCTGCCGGCTACGCCAGAACCACTTGGCGAACACTCCGGAATCACCTGTGGGGCATGTCGGAACCACCTGTCAGACTTGCCAGAAGAATGTTCCGGACATGCAGGTACCACCTGCCTAGTATGCCAGAACCACCTGATCCACTCCCCAGAACCACCTGCTGGATACGCCAGAATCACCTGCCGGCTACTCCAGAACCACTCGGCCGACACTCCGTATCCAACTGCCGGGCATGCCGGAACCACCTTTCAGAGGTGCCAGAACCACATGCCGGACACTCCAGAATCACCTGCCGGGCATGCCGGAACCACCTCTCAGAGGTGCCAGAACCATGTTCCGGACACGCCGGTACCACCTGCCGAGCTCGCCGGAACCACCTGCTGGACACGCCAAAATCACCTGCCGGCTACGCCAGAACCACGTGGCAGACACTCCCGAATCACCTGCCGGGCTGGCTGGAACCACCTGCCGGTCACGCCAACATCACCTTTCAGCTACACCAGAACCACTTGGCGGACACTCCGGAAACAGCTGTCGGGCCGGCCGCAACCACCTCTCAGACGTGCCAGAACCATGTGCCTGAGAATGCCGGAACCACTCCCCGAACAGACCGAAACCACCAGCCACACCCGCCTGAACCCCCTGGCGAGCACGCCTGATCCACCTGCTCAACTAGCGGGAACCACCTTCCTGACATGCCAAATCACCTGCCAGGTACCAGAACCACTTGGTGGACACTCCGGAATCATCTGCCGGACATGCCAGAACCAGCTCTCAGACACACCAGAACCACGTGCCAGAGACGCCGGAAGCACCAGCTGAGCATGCCTCAGCCACCTGCTCGACTCGCAAGAAACACCTGTCGGACATGCCAAAATCACCTGCCGGGTACGCCAGAAACACTTGGCGGACGCTCCGGAATCACCTGTCGGGCCTGCCGGAACCACCTCTCAGACTTGCCAGAACCATGTTCTGGACACGCCGGTACAACCTGCCGAGTATGCCGGAACCAGCTGCTCCACTCCCCAGAACCACCTAGTGGACACGCCAAAATCAACTGCCGGCTACGCCAGAACCACTCGGCAGACACTCCGGTTCACATGCCATGCATTCCGGAACCACCTCTCAGAGGTGCCAGAACCAAATGCCGGACACTCCGGTATCACCTGCCGGGCATGCCGGAACCACCTCTCAGAGGTGCCAGAACCACATGCCGGACACTCCGGAATCACCTGCCGGGCATGCTGGAACCACGTGCTGGACATGCCGGAACCACCTCCCGGACATTCCGGAACCACCGGCTCGACTCGCCGGAACCATTGCCGGACATGCAAAATCACCAGCCGGCTACGCCAGAACCACTTGGCGAACACTCCGGTATCACCTGCCGGGCATGCCGGAACCAGCTCTCAGAGGTGCCAGAACCACATGCCGGACACTCCGGAATCACCTGCCGGACATGCCAGAACCACCTCTCAGACACACCGGAACCACGGGCCGGACACGCCGGAAGCACCTGCTGAGCATGCCTGAGCCAAATGCTCGACTTGCAAGAAACACCTGCCAGACACGCCAAAATCACCTGCCGGGTACGCCAGAACCACGTGGCGGACACTCCGGAATCACCTGTCGGGCATGCCGGTACCAACTCTCAGACGTGCCAGAACCTCGTGCCAGTCACGCCAGAAACACCTGCCGGACAGACCGGAAACCCCTGCCGGACACGCCGGAACCACCGGCTCGACTCGCCGGAACCACCGCCGGATATTCAAAATGACCTGCCGGCTACGCCAGAACCAGTTGGCGAACACTCCGGAATCACCTGTCGGGCATGCCGGAACCACATCTCAGACTTGCCAGAACCATGTTCCGGACACGCTGGTACCACCTGACGAGTATGCCGGAACCACCTGATCCACTCCCCAGAACCACCTGCTGGATACGCCAGAATCACCTGCCAGCTACTCCAGAACCACTCGGCCAACACTCTGTAACCAACTGCAGGGCATGCCGGAACCACCTCTCACAGGTGCCAGAACCACATGCCAGACACTCCGGAATCACCTGCCGGGCATGCCGGAACCATCTCTCAGACGTGCCAGAACCATGTTCCGGACATGCCGGAACCACCTGCCGAGCTCGCCGGAACCACCTGCTGGACACGCCAGAATCACCTGCCGGCTACACCAGAACCACTCGGCAGACACTGCGGAATCACATGCCAGGCATTCCGGAACCACCTCTCAGAGGTGCCAGAACCACATGCCGGACACTCCGGAATCACCTTCCGGGCATGCCGGAACCATCTCTCAGAGGTGCCAGAACCACATGCCGCACACTCCGGAATCACCTGCCGGGCTGGCTGGAACCACCTGCCTGTCACGCCAACAACACCTTTCAGCTACGCCAGAACCACTTGGCGGACACTCCGGAAACACCTGTCGGGCCGGCCGCAACCACCTCTCAGACGTGCCAGAACCATGTGCCTGAGATGCCGGAACCACTCCCCGAACAGACCGAAACCACCTGCCAGACCCGCCTGAACCCCCTGGCGAGCACGCCTGATCCACCTGCTCAACTAGCCGGAACCACCTTCCTGACACGCCAAAATCCCCTGCCAGGTATACCAGAACCACTTGGTGGACACTCCGGAATCATCTGCCGGACATGCCAGAACCAGCTTTCAGACACACCAGAACCAAGTGCCAGAGACGCCGGAAGCACCAGCTGAGCATGTTGAGCCACCTGCTCGACTCGCAAGAAACACCTGTTGGACATGCCATAATCACCTGCTGGGTACGCCAGAATCACTTGGCGGACGCTCCGGAATCAACTGTCGGGCGTGCCGGAACCACCTCTCAGACTTGCCAGAACCATGTTCTGGACACGCCGGTAACACCTGCCGAGTATGCCAGAACCAGCTGATCCACTCCCCAGAACCACCTAGTGGACACGCTAAAATCAACTGCCGGCTACGCCAGAACCACTTTGCAGACAGTCCGGAATCACATGCCAAGCATTCCGGAACCACCTCTCAGAGGTGCTAGAACCACATGCCGGACACTCCGGAATCACCTGCCGGGCATGCCGGAACCACCTGCTGGACATGCCGGAATCGCCTGCCGGACATGCCGGAACCACCGGCTCGACTCGCCGGAACCACCGCCGGACATGCAAAATGACCTGCCGGCTACGCCAGAACCAGTTGGCGAACACTCCCTAATCACCTGCCGGGCATGGCGCAACCACCTCTCAGACATGCCGGAACCACATGACAATGACACCGGAAGCACCTGCCGAGCACGCCAGAACCACCTGCTCAACTCACCAAAACCACCTGCTGGACACGCCAAAATCACCTGCCGGCTACGCCACAACCATTTGGTGAACTCTTCGCAATCACCTGCCGGGCTGTCTGGAACCACCTGCCGGTCACGCCAACATCACCTGCCAGCTATGGCAGAACCACTTGGCGGACACCATGGAAACACCTGTCGGGCCGGCCGGAACCACATCTCAGACGTGCCAGAACCATGTGCCTGAGATGCCGGAACCACAGCCCGAACAGACGGAAACCACCTGCCAGACCCGCCTGAACCACCTGCTGAGCACGCCGGAACCACCTACTCGACTCGCTGGAACCACCTACCTGACACGCTAAAATCACCTGCCGGGTATGCCACAACCACTTGGTGGACACTCCGGAATCATCTGCCGGACATGCCAGAACCAGCTCTCAGACACACCAGAACCAAGGGCCGGACACGCCGGAAGCACCTGCTGAGCATGCCTGAGCCAAATGCTCGACTTGCAAGAAACACCTGCCAGACACGCCAAAATCACCTGCCGGGTACGCCAGAACCACGTGGCGGACACTCCGGAATCACCTGTCGGGCATGCCGGAACCAACTCTCAGACGTGCCAGAACCTCGTGCTGGTCACGCCAGAACCACATGCCGGACACGCCGCACCACCGGCTAGACTCGCCGGAACCACCGCTGGACATGCAAAATGACCTGCTGGCTACGCCAGAACCACTTGGCGAACACTCCGGAATCACCTGACGGGCATGCCGGAACCGCCTCTCAGACTTGCCAGAACCATGTTCCAGACACGCCGGTACCACCTGCCGAGTATGCCGGAACCACCTGATCCACTCCCCACAACCACCAGCTGGACACGCCAGAATCACCTGCCGACTACGCCAGAACCACTCGGCAGACACTCCGGAACCACCTGCCGGGCATGCCGGAACCACCTCTCAGACACACCGGAACCACGGGCCGGACACGCCGGAAGCACCTGCTGAGCATGCCTGAGCCAAATGCTCGACTTGCAAGAAACACCTGCCAGACACGCCAAAATCACCTGCCGGGTACGCCAGAACCACGTGGCGGACACTCCGGAATCACCTGTCGGGCATGCCGGTACCAACTCTCAGACGTGCCAGAACCTCGTGCCAGTCACGCCAGAAACACCTGCCGGACAGACCGGAAACCCCTGCCGGACACGCCGGAACCACCGGCTCGACTCGCCGGAACCACCGCCGGATATTCAAAATGACCTGCCGGCTACGCCAGAACCAGTTGGCGAACACTCCGGAATCACCTGTCGGGCATGCCGGAACCACATCTCAGACTTGCCAGAACCATGTTCCGGACACGCTGGTACCACCTGACGAGTATGCCGGAACCACCTGATCCACTCCCCAGAACCACCTGCTGGATACGCCAGAATCACCTGCCAGCTACTCCAGAACCACTCGGCCAACACTCTGTAACCAACTGCAGGGCATGCCGGAACCACCTCTCACAGGTGCCAGAACCACATGCCAGACACTCCGGAATCACCTGCCGGGCATGCCGGAACCATCTCTCAGACGTGCCAGAACCATGTTCCGGACATGCCGGAACCACCTGCCGAGCTCGCCGGAACCACCTGCTGGACACGCCAGAATCACCTGCCGGCTACACCAGAACCACTCGGCAGACACTGCGGAATCACATGCCAGGCATTCCGGAACCACCTCTCAGAGGTGCCAGAACCACATGCCGGACACTCCGGAATCACCTTCCGGGCATGCCGGAACCATCTCTCAGAGGTGCCAGAACCACATGCCGCACACTCCGGAATCACCTGCCGGGCTGGCTGGAACCACCTGCCTGTCACGCCAACAACACCTTTCAGCTACGCCAGAACCACTTGGCGGACACTCCGGAAACACCTGTCGGGCCGGCCGCAACCACCTCTCAGACGTGCCAGAACCATGTGCCTGAGATGCCGGAACCACTCCCCGAACAGACCGAAACCACCTGCCAGACCCGCCTGAACCCCCTGGCGAGCACGCCTGATCCACCTGCTCAACTAGCCGGAACCACCTTCCTGACACGCCAAAATCCCCTGCCAGGTATACCAGAACCACTTGGTGGACACTCCGGAATCATCTGCCGGACATGCCAGAACCAGCTTTCAGACACACCAGAACCAAGTGCCAGAGACGCCGGAAGCACCAGCTGAGCATGTTGAGCCACCTGCTCGACTCGCAAGAAACACCTGTTGGACATGCCATAATCACCTGCTGGGTACGCCAGAATCACTTGGCGGACGCTCCGGAATCAACTGTCGGGCGTGCCGGAACCACCTCTCAGACTTGCCAGAACCATGTTCTGGACACGCCGGTAACACCTGCCGAGTATGCCAGAACCAGCTGATCCACTCCCCAGAACCACCTAGTGGACACGCTAAAATCAACTGCCGGCTACGCCAGAACCACTTTGCAGACAGTCCGGAATCACATGCCAAGCATTCCGGAACCACCTCTCAGAGGTGCTAGAACCACATGCCGGACACTCCGGAATCACCTGCCGGGCATGCCGGAACCACCTGCTGGACATGCCGGAATCGCCTGCCGGACATGCCGGAACCACCGGCTCGACTCGCCGGAACCACCGCCGGACATGCAAAATGACCTGCCGGCTACGCCAGAACCAGTTGGCGAACACTCCCTAATCACCTGCCGGGCATGGCGCAACCACCTCTCAGACATGCCGGAACCACATGACAATGACACCGGAAGCACCTGCCGAGCACGCCAGAACCACCTGCTCAACTCACCAAAACCACCTGCTGGACACGCCAAAATCACCTGCCGGCTACGCCACAACCATTTGGTGAACTCTTCGCAATCACCTGCCGGGCTGTCTGGAACCACCTGCCGGTCACGCCAACATCACCTGCCAGCTATGGCAGAACCACTTGGCGGACACCATGGAAACACCTGTCGGGCCGGCCGGAACCACATCTCAGACGTGCCAGAACCATGTGCCTGAGATGCCGGAACCACAGCCCGAACAGACGGAAACCACCTGCCAGACCCGCCTGAACCACCTGCTGAGCACGCCGGAACCACCTACTCGACTCGCTGGAACCACCTACCTGACACGCTAAAATCACCTGCCGGGTATGCCACAACCACTTGGTGGACACTCCGGAATCATCTGCCGGACATGCCAGAACCAGCTCTCAGACACACCAGAACCAAGGGCCGGACACGCCGGAAGCACCTGCTGAGCATGCCTGAGCCAAATGCTCGACTTGCAAGAAACACCTGCCAGACACGCCAAAATCACCTGCCGGGTACGCCAGAACCACGTGGCGGACACTCCGGAATCACCTGTCGGGCATGCCGGAACCAACTCTCAGACGTGCCAGAACCTCGTGCTGGTCACGCCAGAACCACATGCCGGACACGCCGCACCACCGGCTAGACTCGCCGGAACCACCGCTGGACATGCAAAATGACCTGCTGGCTACGCCAGAACCACTTGGCGAACACTCCGGAATCACCTGACGGGCATGCCGGAACCGCCTCTCAGACTTGCCAGAACCATGTTCCAGACACGCCGGTACCACCTGCCGAGTATGCCGGAACCACCTGATCCACTCCCCACAACCACCAGCTGGACACGCCAGAATCACCTGCCGACTACGCCAGAACCACTCGGCAGACACTCCGGAACCACCTGCCGGGCATGCCGGAACCACCTCTCAGAGGTGCCAGAACCACATGCCGGACACTCCGTAATCACCTGCCGGGCATGCTGGAACCACCTCTCAGAGCTGCCAGAACCACATGCCGGACACTCCGGAATCACCTGTCGGGCGTGCCGGAACCACCTCTCAGACTTGCCAGAACCATGTTCTGGACACGCCGGTACAACCTGCCGAGTGTGCCGGAACCAGCTGATCCACTCCCCAGAACCACCTATTGGACACGCCAAAATCAACTGCCGGCTACGCCAGAACCACTCGGCAGACACTCCGGAATCACCTGTCGGGCATGCTGGAACCACCTCTCAGACTTGCCAGAACCAAGTTCCGGACACGCCGGTACCACCTGCCGAGTATGCCGGAACCACCTGATCCTCTCCCCAGAACCACCTGCTGGACACGCCAGAATCACCTGCCGGGCATGCCATAACAACCACTCAGAGGTGCCAGAACCACATGCCGGACACTCCTGTGTCACCTGCCGGGCATGCCGGAACCACCTCACAGAGGTGCCAGAACCAAATGCTGGACACTCCTGTGTCACCTGCCGGGCATGCCGGAACCACCTCACAGAGGTGCCAGAACCACATGCCGGACACTCCGGAATCACCTGCCGGGCATGCCGGAACCACCTGCCGGACATGCCGGAACCACCGGCTCGACTCGCCGGAACCATTGCCGGACATGCAAAATCACCTGCCGGCTACGCCAGAACCACTTGGCGAACACTCCGGAATCACCTGCCGGGCATGGCGGAACCCCCTCTCAGACATGCCGGCACCACATGCCAATGACACCGGAAGCACCTGCCGAGCACGCCAGAACCACCTGCTCGACTCGCCAAAACCACCTGCTGGACACGCCAAAATCGCCTGCCGGCTACGCCAGAGCCATTCAGCAGACCCTCCGGAATCATCTGCCGGGCTGGCTGGAACCATCTGTCGGTCACGCCAACATCACCTTTCAGCTACGCCGGAACCACTAGGCGGACACTCCGGAAACACCTGTAGGGCTGGCCGGAACCACCTATCAGACGTGCCAGAACCATGTGCCTGAGATGCCGGAACCTCACCCCGAACTGACCGAAACCACCTGCCAGACCCGCCTGAACCCCCTGGCGAGCACGCCTGATCCACCTGCTCAACTAGCCGTAACCACCTTCCAGACACGCCAAAATCACCTGCCAGGTCTACCAGAACCACTTGGTGGACACTCCGGAATCATCTGCCAGAAATGCCAGAACCAGCCCTCTGACACACCAGAACCACGTGCCGGACACGCCGGAAGCACCTGCTGATAATGCCTGAGCCACATGCTCGACTTGCAAGAAACACATGCCAGACACGCCAAAATCACCTGCCGGGTACGCCAGAACCACGTGGCGGACTCTCCGGAATCACCTGTCGGGCATGCCGGAACCAACTTTCAGATGTGCCAGAACCTCGTGCCGGACACGCCAGAACCACCTGCCGGACAGAGCGGAAACACCTGCCGGACACGCCGGAACCACCGGCTCGACTCGCCGGAACCACCGCCGGACAGGCAAAATGACCTGCCGGCTACGCCGGAACCACTTGGCGAACACTCCAGAATCACCTGTCGGGCATGCCGGAACCACCTCTCAGACTTGCCAGAACCATGTTCCGGACACGCCGGTACCACATGCCGAGTATGCCGGAACCACCTGATCCACTCCCCAGAACCACCTGCTGGACACCCCAAAATCACCTGCCGGCTACGCCAGAAACATGTGGCAGACTCTCCGGAATCACCTGTCGGGCATGCCGGAACCAACTCTCGGACGTGCCAGAACCTCGTGCCGGACACACCAGAACCACCTGCCGGACAGACTGGAAACACCTGCTGGATACGCCAGAATCACCTTCCGACTACGCCAGAACCACTCGGCAGACACTCCGGAACCACCTGCCGGGCATGCCGGAACCACCTCTCAGAGGTGCCAGAACCACATGCCGGAGACTCCGGAACCACCTGCCGGGCATGCCGGAACCACCTCTCAGAGGTGCCAGAACCACATGCCGGAGACTCCGGAATCACCTGCTGGGCATGCCGGAAACATCTCTCACAGGTGCCAGAACCAAATGCTGGACACTCCGGTATGACCTGCCGGGCATGACGGAACCACCTCTCAGAGGTGCCAGAACCACATGCCGGACACTCCGCAGTCACCTGCCGGGCATGCTGGAACCATCTCTCAGACGTGCCAGAACCATGTTCCGGACACGCCAGTACCACCTGCTGGACACGCCAAAATCACCTGCCGGCTACGCCAGAACCACTCGGCAGACACTCCGGAATCACCGGCCGGGCTGGCTGGAACCACCTGCCGGTCACGCCAACATAACCTTTCAGCTACGCCGGAACCACTTGGCGGACACTCCGGAAACACCTGTCGGGCCGGCCAGAAGCACCTCCCTGACGTGCCAGGACCATGTGCCTGAGATGCCGGAACCACTCCCCGAACAGACCGAAACCACCTGCCAGACCCGCCTGAACCCCCTGGCGAGCACGCCTGATCCACCTGCTCAACTAGCCGGAACCAACTTCCTGACATGCCAAAATCACCTGCCAGGTATACCAGAACCACCTGGTGGACACTCCGGAATCATCTGCCGGACATGCCAGAACCAGCTCTCAGACACACCAGAACCACGTGCCAGAGACGCCGGAAGCACCAGCTGAGCATGCCTGAGCCACCTGCTCGACTCGCAAGAAACACCTGTCGGACATGCCAAAATCACCTGCCGAGTACGCCAGAAACACGTGGCGGACGCTCCGGAATCACCTGTCGGGCGTGCCGGAACCTCCTCTCAGACTTGCCAGAACCATGTTCTGGACACGCCGGTACCACCTGCCGAGTATGCCGGAACCAGCTGATCCACTCCCCATAGCCACCTAGTGGACACGCCAAAATCAACTGCCGCCTACGCCAGAACCACTCGGCAGACACTCCGGAATCACATGCCACGCATTCCGGTACCACCTCTCAGAGGTGCCAGAACCAAATGCCGGACACTCCGGAATCACCTGCCGGGCATGCCGGAACCATCTCTCAGACGTGCCAGAACCATGTACCGGACGCCCCGTGCCACCTGCTGAGGTCGCCGGAAGCACCTGCTGGACATGCCAAAATCGCCTGCCGGCGACGCCAGAACCACTCGGCAGACACTCCGGAATCACCTGCCGGGCTGGCTGGAACCACCTGCCGGTCACGCCAACATCACCTGCCAGCTATGCCAGAACCACTTGGCGGACACCATGGAAACACCTGTCGGGCCGGCCGGAACCACCTCTCAGATGTGCCAGAACCATGAGCCTGATATGCCGGAACCACTCCCCGAACAGACTGAAACCACCTGCCAGACCCGCCTGAAGCCCCTGGCCAGCACGCCTGATCCACCTGCTCAACTAGCCTGAACCACCTTCCTGACACGCCAAAATTACCTGCCGGCTATGCCACAAACATTTGGTGAACTCTTCGGAATCACCTGCCGGGCTGGCTGGAACCACCGGCCGGTCATGCCAAAATCACCTGCCAGGTATACCAGAACCACTTGGTGGACACTCTGGAATCATCTGCCGGACATGCCAGAACCAGCTCTCAGACACACCAGAACCACGTGCCAGAGACGCCGGAAGCACCAGCTGAGCATGCCTCAGCCACCTGCTCGACTCGCAAGAAACACCTGTCGGACATGCCAAAATCACCTGCCGGGTACGCCAGAAACACTTGGCGGACGCTCCGGAATCACCTGTCGGGCGTGCCGGAACCACCTCTCAGACTTGCCAGAACCATGTTCTGGACAAGCCGGTACCACCTGCCGAGTATGCCGGAACCAGCTGATCCACTCCCCAGAACCACCTAGTGGACACGCCAAAATCAACTGCCGGCTACGCCAGAACCACTCGGCAGACACTCCGGAATCACATGCCAGGCATTCCGGAACCACCTCTCTGAGGTGCCAGAACCACATGCCGGACCCTCCGGAATCACCTGCCGGGCATGACAGAACCACCTGCTGTACATGCCGGAATCACCTGCCGGACATGCCGGAACCACCGGCTCGACTCGCCGGAACCATTGCCGGACATGCAAAATCACCTGCCGGCTATGCCAGAACCACTTGGGGAACACTCCGGAACCACCTGCCGGGCATGGCGGAACCACCTCTCAGACATGCCGGAACCACATGGCAATGACACTGGAAGCACCTGCCGAGCACGCCAGAACCACCTGCTCGACTCGCCAAAACCACCTGCCGGCTACGCCAGAACCACTCGGCAGACACTCCGGAATCACATGCCGGGCATTCCGGAACCACCTCTCACAGGTGCCAGAACCAAATGCTGGACACTCCGGTATCACATGCCGGGCATGCCGGAACCACCTGTCAGAGGTGCCAGAACCACATGCCGGACACTCCGGAATCACCTGCCGGGCATGCCGGAACCACCTGCCGGACATGCCGGAACCACCTCTCAGACACGCCGGAACCACATGCCAATGACACCGGAAGCACCTGCCGAGCACGCCAGAACCACCTGCTCGACTCGCCAAAACCACCTGCTGGACACGCCAAAATCACCTTCCGGCTACGCCACAACCATTTGGTGAACACTTCGGAATCACCTGCCGGGCTGGCTGGAACCACCTGCCGGTCACGCCAACATCACCTGCCGGCTATGCCAGAACCACTTGGCGGACACCATGGAAACACCTGTCGGGCCGGCCGGAACCACTTATCAGACGTGCCAGAACCATGTGCCTGAGATGCCGGAACCACACCCCGAACAGACCGAAACCACCAGCCAGACCCGCCTGAACCACCTGCCGAGCACGCCGGAACCACCTACTCGACTCGCTGGAACCACCTACCTGACACGCTAAAATCACCTGCCGGGTTTGCCACAACCACTTGCCGGACACTCCGGAATCATCTGCTGGACATGCCAGATCCAGCTCTCAGACACACCAGAACGACGTGCCAGACACGCCGGAAGCACCTGCTGAGCATGCCTGAGCCAAATGCTCGACTTGCAAGAAACACCTGCCAGACACGCCAAAATCACCTGCCGGGCACGCCAGAACCACGTGGCGGACACTCCGGAATCACCTGTCGGGCATGCCGGAACCAACTCTCAGACGTGCCAGAACATCGTGCCGGTCACGCCAGAACCACCTGCCGGACACGCCGGAACCACCGGCTCGACTCGCCGCAACCACCGCCGGACATGCAAAATGACCTGCCGGCTACGCCAGAACCACTTGGCGAACACTCCGGAATCACCTGTCGGGCATGCCGGAACCGCCTCTCAGACTTGCCAGAACCATGTTCCGGACACGCCCGTACCACCTGCCGAGTATGCCGGAACCACCTGATCCACTCCCCAGAACCACCTGCTGGACACGCCAGAATCACCTGCCGACTACGCCAGAACCACTCGGCAGACACTCCGGAACCCCCTGCCGGGCATGCCGGAACCACCTCTCAGAGGTGCCAGAACCACATGCTGGACACTCCCGAATCACCTGCCGGGCATGCCGGAACCATCTCTCAGACGTGCCAGAACCATGTTCTGGACACGCCGGTACAACCTGCCGAGTGTGCCGGAACCAGCTGATCCACTCCCCAGAACCACCTATTGGACACACCAAAATCAACTGCCGGCTACGCCAGAACCACTCGGCAGACACTCCGGAATCACCTGTCGGGCATGCTGGAACCACCTCTCAGAATTGCCAGAACCAAGTTCCGGACACGCCGGTACCACCTGCCGAGTATGCCGGAACCACCTGATCCTCTCCCCAGAACCACCTGCTGGACACGCCAGAATCACCTGCCGGGCATGCCATAACAACCACTCAGAGGTGCCAGAACCACATGCCGGACACTCCTGTGTCACCTGCCGGGCATGCCGGAACCACCTCACAGAGGTGCCAGAACCAAATGCTGGACACTCCTGTGTCACCTGCCGGGCATGCCGGAACCACCTCACAGAGGTGCCAGAACCACATGCCGGACACTCCGGAATCACCTGCCGGGCATGCCGGAACCACCTGCCGGACATGCCGGAACCACCGGCTCGACTCGCCGGAACCATTGCCGGACATGCAAAATCACCTGCCGGCTACGCCAGAACCACTTGGCGAACACTCCGGAATCACCTGCCGGGCATGGCGGAACCCCCTCTCAGACATGCCGGCACCACATGCCAATGACACCGGAAGCACCTGCCGAGCACGCCAGAACCACCTGCTCGACTCGCCAAAACCACCTGCTGGACACGCCAAAATCGCCTGCCGGCTACGCCAGAGCCATTCAGCAGACCCTCCGGAATCATCTGCCGGGCTGGCTGGAACCATCTGTCGGTCACGCCAACATCACCTTTCAGCTACGCCGGAACCACTAGGCGGACACTCCGGAAACACCTGTAGGGCTGGCCGGAACCACCTATCAGACGTGCCAGAACCATGTGCCTGAGATGCCGGAACCTCACCCCGAACTGACCGAAACCACCTGCCAGACCCGCCTGAACCCCCTGGCGAGCACGCCTGATCCACCTGCTCAACTAGCCGTAACCACCTTCCAGACACGCCAAAATCACCTGCCAGGTCTACCAGAACCACTTGGTGGACACTCCGGAATCATCTGCCAGAAATGCCAGAACCAGCCCTCTGACACACCAGAACCACGTGCCGGACACGCCGGAAGCACCTGCTGATAATGCCTGAGCCACATGCTCGACTTGCAAGAAACACATGCCAGACACGCCAAAATCACCTGCCGGGTACGCCAGAACCACGTGGCGGACTCTCCGGAATCACCTGTCGGGCATGCCGGAACCAACTTTCAGATGTGCCAGAACCTCGTGCCGGACACGCCAGAACCACCTGCCGGACAGAGCGGAAACACCTGCCGGACACGCCGGAACCACCGGCTCGACTCGCCGGAACCACCGCCGGACAGGCAAAATGACCTGCCGGCTACGCCGGAACCACTTGGCGAACACTCCAGAATCACCTGTCGGGCATGCCGGAACCACCTCTCAGACTTGCCAGAACCATGTTCCGGACACGCCGGTACCACATGCCGAGTATGCCGGAACCACCTGATCCACTCCCCAGAACCACCTGCTGGACACGACAGAATCACCTGCCGACTACGCCAGAACCACTCGGCAGACACTCCGGAATCACCTGCCGGGCATGCCGGAACCACCTCTCAGAGGTGCCAGAACAACATGCCGGACACTCCAGAATCACCTGCCGGGCATGCCGGAACCACCTCTCAGAGGTGCCAGAACCACATGCCGGACACTCCGGAATCAACTGTCGGGCATGCCGGAACCAACTCTCAGACGTGCCAGAATCTTGTCCCAGACACGCAAGAACCACCTGCCGACAGACCGGAAACACCTGCTGGACACGCCGGAACCACCGGCTCGACTCGCCGGTACCACCGCCGGACATGAAAAATGACCTGCCGGCTACGCCAGAACCACTTGGCGAACACTCCGGAATCACCTGTCGGGCATGCCGGAACCACGTCTGAGAAGTGCCAGAACCACATGCCGGACACTCCGGTATCACCTGCCGGGCATGCCAGAACCACCTCTCCGAGGTGCCAGAACCACATGCTGGACACTCCGGAATCACCTGCGGGGCATGCCGGAACCACCTCTCAGACTTGCCAGAACCATGTTCCGGACACGCCGGTACCACCTGCCGAGTATGCCGGAACCACCTGATCCACTCCCCAGAACCACCTGCTGGACACCCCAAAATCACCTGCCGGCTACGCCAGAAACATGTGGCAGACTCTCCGGAATCACCTGTCGGGCATGCCGGAACCAACTCTCGGACGTGCCTGAACCTCGTGCCGGACACACCAGAACCACCTGCCGGACAGACTGGAAACACCTGCTGGATATGCCAGAATCACCTTCCGACTACGCCAGAACCACTCGGCAGACACTCCGGAACCACCTGCCGGGCATGCCGGAACCACCTCTCAGAGGTGCCAGAACCACATGCCGGAGACTCCGGAACCACCTGCCGGGCATGCCGGAACCACCTCTCAGAGGTGCCAGAACCACATGCCGGAGACTCCGGAATCACCTGCTGGGCATGCCGGAAACATCTCTCACAGGTGCCAGAACCAAATGCTGGACACTCCGGTATGACCTGCCGGGCATGACGGAACCACCTCTCAGAGGTGCCAGAACCACATGCCGGACACTCCGCAGTCACCTGCCGGGCATGCTGGAACCATCTCTCAGACGTGCCAGAACCATGTTCCGGACACGCCAGTACCACCTGCTGGACACGCCAAAATCACCTGCCGGCTACGCCAGAACCACTCGGCAGACACTCCGGAATCACCGGCCGGGCTGGCTGGAACCACCTGCCGGTCACGCCAACATAACCTTTCAGCTACGCCGGAACCACTTGGCGGACACTCCGGAAACACCTGTCGGGCCGGCCAGAAGCACCTCCCTGACGTGCCAGGACCATGTGACTGAGATGCCGGAACCACTCCCCGAACAGACCGAAACCACCTGCCAGACCCGCCTGAACCCCCTGGCGAGCACGCCTGATCCACCAGCTCAACTAGCCGGAACCAACTTCCTGACATGCCAAAATCACCTGCCAGGTATACCAGAACCACCTGGTGGACACTCCGGAATCATCTGCCGGACATGCCAGAACCAGCTCTCAGACACACCAGAACCACGTGCCAGAGACGCCGGAAGCACCAGCTGAGCATGCCTGAGCCACCTGCTCGACTCGCAAGAAACACCTGTCGGACATGCCAAAATCACCTGCCGAGTACGCCAGAAACACGTGGCGGACGCTCCGGAATCACCTGTCGGGCGTGCCGGAACCTCCTCTCAGACTTGCCAGAACCATGTTCTGGACACGCCGGTACCACCTGCCGAGTATGAAGGAACCAGCTGATCCACTCCCCATAGCCACCTAGTGGACACGCCAAAATCAACTGCCGCCTACGCCAGAACCACTCGGCAGACACTCCGGAATCACATGCCACGCATTCCGGTACCACCTCTCAGAGGTGCCAGAACCACATGCCGGACCCTCCGGAATCACCTGCCGGGCATGACAGAACCACCTGCTGTACATGCCGGAATCACCTGCCGGACATGCCGGAACCACCGGCTCGACTCGCCGGAACCATTGCCGGACATGCAAAATCACCTGCCGGCTATGCCAGAACCACTTGGGGAACACTCCGGAACCACCTGCCGGGCATGGCGGAACCACCTCTCAGACATGCCGGAACCACATGGCAATGACACTGGAAGCACCTGCCGAGCACGCCAGAACCACCTGCTCGACTCGCCAAAACCACCTGCCGGCTACGCCAGAACCACTCGGCAGACACTCCGGAATCACATGCCGGGCATTCCGGAACCACCTCTCACAGGTGCCAGAACCAAATGCTGGACACTCCGGTATCACATGCCGGGCATGCCGGAACCACCTCTCAGAGGTGCATGAACCACATGCCGGACACTCCGGAATCACCTGCCGGGCATGCCGGAACCACCTGCCGGACATGCCGGAACCACCTCTCAGACACGCCGGAACCACATGCCAATGACACCGGAAGCACCTGCCGAGCACGCCAGAACCACCTGCTCGACTCGCCAAAACCACCTGCTGGACACGCCAAAATCACCTTCCGGCTACGCCACAACCATTTGGTGAACACTTCGGAATCACCTGCCGGGCTGGCTGGAACCACCTGCCGGTCACGCCAACATCACCTGCCGGCTATGCCAGAACCACTTGGCGGACACCATGGAAACACCTGTCGGGCCGGCCGGAACCACTTATCAGACGTGCCAGAACCATGTGCCTGAGATGCCGGAACCACACCCCGAACAGACCGAAACCACCAGCCAGACCCGCCTGAACCACCTGCCGAGCACGCCGGAACCACCTACTCGACTCGCTGGAACCACCTACCTGACACGCTAAAATCACCTGCCGGGTTTGCCACAACCACTTGCCGGACACTCCGGAATCATCTGCTGGAGATGCCAGATCCAGCTCTCAGACACACCAGAACGACGTGCCAGACACGCCGGAAGCACCTGCTGAGCATGCCTGAGCCAAATGCTCGACTTGCAAGAAACACCTGCCAGACACGCCAAAATCACCTGCCGGGCACGCCAGAACCACGTGGCGGACACTCCGGAATCACCTGTCGGGCATGCCGGAACCAACTCTCAGACGTGCCAGAACATCGTGCCGGTCACGCCAGAACCACCTGCCGGACACGCCGGAACCACCGGCTCGACTCGCCGCAACCACCGCCGGACATGCAAAATGACCTGCCGGCTACGCCAGAACCACTTGGCGAACACTCCGGAATCACCTGTCGGGCATGCCGGAACCGCCTCTCAGACTTGCCAGAACCATGTTCCGGACACGCCCGTACCACCTGCCGAGTATGCCGGAACCACCTGATCCACTCCCCAGAACCACCTGCTGGACACGCCAGAATCACCTGCCGACTACGCCAGAACCACTCGGCAGACACTCCGGAACCACCTGCCGGGCATGCCGGAACCACCTCTCAGAGGTGCCAGAACCACATGCCGAACACTCCGGATTCACCTGCCGGGCATGCCGTAACCACCTCTCAGAGGTGCCAGAACCACATGCTGGACACTCCCGAATCACCTGCCGGGCATGCCGGAACCATCTCTCAGACGTGCCAGAACCATGTTCCGGACACGCTGGTACCACCTGCCGAGCTCGCCGGAACCACCTGCAGGACACGCCAAGATCACCTGCCAGCTACCCCAGAACCAAACGGCAGACAATCCGGAATCACCTGCTGGGCTGGCTTGAACCACCTTCCGCTCACGCCAACATCACCTTTCAGTTACGCCAGAACCACTTGGCGGACACTCCGGAAACACCTGTCGGGCCTGCCGGAACCACCTCTCAGACATGCCAGAACCATGTGCCACAGATGCCGGAACCACTCCCCGAAGAGACCGAAACCACCTGCCAGACCCGCCTGAACCCCCTGGCGAGCACGCCTGATCCACCTGCTCAACTAGCCGGAACCGCCTTCCTGACACGCCAAAATCACCCGCCCGCTATGCCACAACCATTTGGGGAACTCTTCGGAATCACCTGCCAGTCTGTCTCCAGAACCACTCGGCAGACACTCCGGAACAACCTGCTGGGCATGCCGGAACCACATCTCAGACATGCCGGAACCACATGACAATGACACCGGAAGCACCTGCCAAGCACGCCAAAGCCACCTGCTCGACTCGCCAAAACCACCTGCTGGACACGCCAAAATCACCTGCCGGCTACGCCACAACCATTTGGTGAACTCTTCGGAATCAACAGACGGGCTGGCTCCAGAACCACTCGGCAGACACTCCGGAACCACCTGCCGGGCATGCCGGAACCACCTCTCAGAGGTGACAGAACAACATGCCGGACACTCCGGAATCACATGCCGGGCATGCCGGAACCATCTCTCAGACGTGCCAGAACCATGTTCCGGACATGCCGCTAAAACCTGACGAGCTCGCCGGAACCACCTGCTGGACACGCCAAAATCACCTGCCGGCTACGCCAGAACCACTCGGCAGACACTCCGGAATCACGTGGCGGGCTGGCTGGAACCACCTGCCGGTCACGCCAACATCACCTTTCAGCTACGCCGGAACCACTTGGCGGACACTCCGGAAACACCTGTCTGGCCGGCCGGAACCACCTCTCAGAGGTGCCAGAACCACATGCCGGACACTCAGGAATCACCTGCCAGGCATGCCAGAACCACCTGCCGGACATGCCGGAACCACCGGCTCGACTCGCCGGAACCATTGCCGGACATGCAAAATCACCTTCCGGCTATGCCTGAACCACTTGGGGAACACTCCGGAATCACCTGCCGGGCATGGCGGAAGCACCTCTCAGACATGCCGGAACCACATGCCAATGACACCGGAAGCACCTGCCGAGCACGCCAGAACCACCTGCTCAACTCGCCAAAACCACCTGCTGGACACGCCAAAATCACCTTCCAGCTACGCCGCAACCATTTGGTGAACACTTCGGAATCACCTGCCGGGCTGGCTGGAACCACCTGCCGGTCACGCCAACATCACCTGCCAGCTATGCCAGAACCACTTGGTGGACACCATGGAAACACCTGTCGGGCCGGCGTAACCACCTATCAGACGTGCCAGAACCATGTGCCTGAGATGCCGGATCCACACCCCGCACAGACCAAAACCACCAGCCAGACCCGCCTGAACCACCTGCCGAGCATGCCCGAACCACATACTCGACTCGCTGGAACCACCTACCTGACACGCTAAAATCACCTGCCGGGTATGCCGCAACCACTTGGTGGACACTCCGGTATCATCTGCCGGACATGCCAGAACCAGCTCTCAGACACACCAGAACCATGTGCCAGACACGCCGGAAACACCTTCTGATCATGCCTGAGTCAAATGCTCGACTTGCCAGAAACACCTGCCAGACACGCCAAAATCACCTGCCGGGTACGCCAGAACCACGTGGCGGAGACTCCGGAATCACCTGTCGGGCATGCCGGAACCAACTCTCACACGTGCCAGAACCTCGTGCCGGTCACGCCAGAACCAACTGCCGGACACGCCGGAACCACCGGCTCGACTCGCCGGAACCACCGCTGGACATGCAAAATGACCTGCAGGCTGCGCCAGAACCACTTGGCGAACACTCCGGAATCACCTCTCGGGCATGCCGGAACCGCCTCTCAGACTTGCCAGAACCATGTTCCGGACACGCCGGTACCACCTGCCGAGTATGCCGGAAACACCTGATCCACTCCCCAGAACCACCTGCTGGACACGCCAGAATCACCTGCCGACTACGCCAGAGCCACTCGGCAGACACTCCGGAACCACCTGCCGGGCATGCCAGAACCACCTCTCAGACTTGCCAGAACCATGTTCCGGACACGCCGGTACCACCTGCAGAGTATGCCGGAACCACCTGATCCGCACCTCAGAACCACCTGCTGGACACGCCAGAATCACCTGCCGGGCATGCCGGAACCACCTCTCAGAGGTGCCAGAACCACATGCCGGACACTCCGGAATCACCTGCCGGGCATGCCGGAACCATCTCACAGACGTGCCAGAACCATGTTCCGGACACGCTGGTACCACCTGCCAAGCTCGCCGGAACCACCTGCTCTACGCACCAAAATCACCTGCCAGCTACGCCAGAACCACACGGCTGACACTCCGGAATCACCTGCCGGGCTGGCTGGAACAACCTGCCGGTCACGCCAACATCGCCTTTCAGCTACGCCAGAACCACTTGGCGGACACTCCGGAAACACCTGTCGGGCCGGCCGCAACCACCTCTCAGACATGCCAGAACCATGTGCCTGAGATGCCGGAACCACTCCCCGAACAGACCGAAACCACCTGCCAGACCCGCCTGAAGCCCCTGGCGAGCACGCCTGATCCACCAGCTCAACTAGCCGGAACCACCTTCCTGACACGCCAAAATCACCTGCCAGATATACCAGAACCACTTGGTGGACACTCCGGAATCATCTGCCGGACATGCCAGAACCAGCTCTCAGACACACCAGAACTACGTGCCAGAGACGCCGGAAGCACCAGCTGAGCATACCTGAGCCACCTGCTCGACTCGCAAGAAACACCTGTCGGACATGCCAAAATCACCTGCCGGGTACGCCAGAAACACTTGGCGGACGCTCCGGAATCACCTGTCGGGCGTGCCGGAACCACGTCTCAGACTTGCCAGAACCATGGTCTGGACACGCCGGTACCACCTGCCGAGTATGCCGGAACCAGCTGATCCAATCCCCAGAACCACCTAGTGGACACGCTAAAATCAACTGCCGCCTACGCCAGAACCACTCGGCAGACACTCCGGAATCACATGCCAGGCATTCCGGAACCACCTCTCAGAGGTGCCAGAACAACATGCCGGACGTTCCGGAATCACCTGCCGGGCATGCCGGAACCACCTCTCAGAGGTGCCAGAACCACATGCCGGACACTCCAGAATCACCTGCCGGGCATGCTGCAACCACGTGCTGGACATGCCGGAACCACCTGCCGGACATGCCTGAACCACCTACCGGACATTCCGGAACCACCGACTCGACTAGCCGGAACCATTGCCAGACATGCAAAATCACCTGCCGGCTACGCCAGAACCACATGGCGAACACTCCGGTATCACCTGCCGGGCATGCCGGAACCACCACTCAGACATGCCAGAACCACATGCCAATGACACCGGAAGCACCTGCCGAGCACGCCAGAACCACCTGCTCGACTTGCCAAAACCACCTGATGGACACGCCTAAATCACCTTCCGGCTACGCCACAACCATTTGGTGAACACTTCGGAATCACCTGGCGGCTGGCTGGAACCACCTGCCGGTCACGCCAACATCACCTGACAGCTATGCCAGAACCACTTGGCGGACACCATGGAAACACCTGTCGGGCCGGCCGGAACCACCTATCAGACGTGCCAGAACCATGTGCCTGAGATGCCGGAACCACACCCCGAACAGACCGAAACCACCAGCCAGACCCGCCTGAACCACCTGCCGAGCACGCTGGAACCACCTACTAGACTCGCTGGAACCACCTACCTGACACGCTAAAATCACCTGCCGGGTATGCCACAACCACTTGGTGGACACTCCGGAATCAACTGCCGGACATGCCAGAACCAGCTCTCAGACACACCAGAACCACGTGCCAGACACGCCGGAAGCACCTGCTGAGCATGCCTGAGTCAAATGCTCGACTTGCAAGAAACACCTGCCAGACACGCCAAAATCACCTGCCGGGTACGCCAGAACCACGTGGCGGACACTCCGGAATCACCTGTCGGGCATGCCGGAACCAACTCTCACACGTGCCAGAACCTCGTGCCGGTCACGCCAGAACCACCTGCCGGACACGCCGGAACCACCAGCTCGACTCGCCGGTACCACCGCCGGACATGCAAAATGACCTGCCGGCTACGCCAGAACCACTTGGCGAACACTCCGGAACCACCTGCCGGGCATGCCGGAACCACCTCTCAGAGGTGCCAGAACCACATGCCGGACACTCCGGAATCACCTACCGGGCATGCCGGAACCACCGGCTCGACTCGCCAAAACCACCCGTTGGACACGCCAAAATCACCTGCCGGCTACGCCAGAACCAGTCGGCAGACACTCTGGAACCACCTGCCGGGCATGCCGTAACCACCTCTCAGAGGTGCCAGAACCACATGCCGGACACTCCGAAATCACCTGTCGGGCCGGCCGGTACCATCTCTCAGACGTGCCAGAACCATGTTCCGGACACGCCGGTACCACCTGCCGAGCTCGCCGGAACCAGCTGCTGGACACGCCAAAATCACCCGCCGGCTACACTAGAACCACTCAGCAGACACTCCGGAATCACCTGCTGGCTTGGCTGGAACCACCTGCCGTTCACGCCAACAACACCTTTCAGCTACGCCGGAACCACTTGGCGGACACTCCGAAAACACCTGTCGGGCCGGCCGGAACCACCTGTCAGACGTGCCAGAACCATGTGCCTGAGATGTCGGAACCACTCCCCGAACAGACTGAAACCACCTGCCAGTCCCGCCTGCACCCCCTGGCGAGCACGCCTGATTCACCTGCTCCACTAGCCGGAACCACCTTCCTGACACGCCAAAATCACCTGCCAGGTATACCAGAACCACTTGGTGGTCACTCCGTAATCATCTGCCGGACATGCCAGAACCAGCTCTCAGACACACCAGAACCACGTGCCGGACACCCCGGAAGCACCAGCTGACCATGCCTGAGCCACCTGCTCGACTCGCAAGAAACACCTGTCGGACCTGCCAAAATCACCTGCCGGGTACGCCAGAAACACTTGGCGGATGCTCCGGAATCACCTGTCGGGCGTGCCGGAACCACCTCTCAGACTTGCCAGAACCATGTTCTGGACACGCCGGGACCACCTGCCGAGTATGCCGGAACCAGCTGATCCACTCCCCAGAACCACCTAGTGGACACGCCAAAATCAACTGCCGGCTACGCCAGAACCACTCGGCAGACACTCCGGAATCACATGCCAGGCATTCCGGAACCACCTCTCAGAGGTGCCAGAACCAAATGCCGGACACTCCGGAATCACATGCCAGGCATTCCGGAACCACCTCTGTGAGGTGCCAGAACCACATGCCGGACACTCCGGAATCACCTGCCGGGCATGCCGGAACCACGTCTCAGAGGTGCCAGAACCACATGCCGGACACTCCGGAATCACATGCCAGGCATTCCGGAACCACCTCTCAGAGGTGCCAGAACCAAATGCCGGACATTGCGGTATCACCTGCCGGGCATGCCGGAACCACGTCTCAGAGGTGCCACAACCACATGCCGGACACTCCGGAATCACCTGCCGGGCATGCCGGAACCACCTGCCGGACATGCCGGAACCACCGGCTCGACTCGCCGGAACCATTGCCGGACATGCAAAATCACCTGCCGGCTACGCCAGAACCACTTGGCGAACAGTCCGGAATCACCTGCCGGGCATGGCGGAACCACCTCTCAGACATGCCGGAACCACATGCCAATGACACCGGAAGCACCTGCCGAGCACCCCAGAACCACCTGCTCGACTCGCCAAAACCACCCTCTGGACACGCCAAAATCACCTGCCGGCTACGCCACAACCATTTGGTGAACTCTTCGGAATCACCTGCCGGGCTTGCTGGAACCACCTGCCGGTCACGCCAACATCACCTTTCAGCTACGCCAGAACCACTTGGCGGACACTCCGGAAACACCTCTCCGGCCGGCCGGAACCACCTCTCAGACGTGCCAGAACCATGTGCCTGAGATGCCGGAACCACACCCCGAACAGACCGAAACCACCTGCCAGACCCGCCTGAACCACCTGCCGAGCACGCCGGAACCACCTACTCGACTCGCTCGAACCACCTACCTGACACGCTAAAATCACCTGCCGGGTATGCCACAACCACTTGGTGGACACTCCGGAATCATCTGCCGGACATGCCAGAACCAGCTCTCAGACACACCAGAACCACGTGCCAGACACGCCGGAAGCACCTGCTGAGCATGCCTGAGCCAAATGCTCGACTTGCAAGAAACACCTGCCAGATACGCCAAAATCACCTGCCGGGTACGCCAGAACCATGTGGCGGACACTCCGGAATCACCTGTCGGGCATGCCGGAACCAACTCTCAGACGTGCCAGAACCTCGTGCCGGTCACGCCAGAACCACCTGCCGGACACGCCGGAACCACCGGCTCGACTCGCCGGAACCACCGCTGGACATGCAAAATGACCTGCCGGCTACGCCAGAACCACTTGGCGAACACTCCGGCATCACCTGTCGGGCATGCCAGAACCACCTCTCAGAGGTGCCAAAACCACCTGCCGGACACTCCGGAATCACCTGCCTGGCATGCCGGAACCATCTCTCAGACGTGCCAGAACCATGTTCAGTACACGCTGGTACCAACTGCCGAGCTCGCCGGAACCACCTGCTGGACACGCCAAAATCACCTGCCAGCTACGCCAGAACCACTCGGCAGACACTCCGGAACCACCTGCCGGGCTGGCTGGAACCACCTGCCGGTCACCCCAACATCACCTTTCAGCTACACCAGAACCACTTGGCGGACACTCCGGAAACACCTGTCGGGCCGGCTGCAACCACCTCTCAGACGTGCCAGAACCATGTGTCTGAGATGCCGGAACCACTTCCCGAACAGACCGAAACCACCTGCCAGACCCGCCTGAACCCCCCAGCGAGCACGCCTGATCCACCTCCTCAACTAGCCGGAACCACCTTCCTGACACGCCAAAATCACCTGCCAGGTATACCAGAACCACTTGGTGGACACTCCGGAATCATCTGCCGGACATGCCAGAACCAGCTCTCAGACACACCAGAACCACGTGCCAGAGACGCCGGAAGCACCAGCTGAGCATGCCTGAGCCACCTGCTCGACTCGCAAGAAACACCTGTCGGACATGCCAAAATCCCCTGAGGGTACGCCAGAAACACTTGGCGGACGCTCCGGAATCACCTGTCGGGCGTGCCGGAACCACCTCTCAGACATGCCGGAACCACATGCCAATGACACCGGAAGCACCTGCCGAGCACGCCAGAACCACCTGCTCGACTCGCCAAAACCACCTGCTGGACACGCCAAATTCACCTGCCGGGTACGCCAGAAACAGTTGGCGGACGCTCCGGAATCACCTGTCGGGCGTGCAGGAACCTCCTCTCATACGTGCCAGAACCATGTTCTGGACACGCCGGTACCACCTGCCGAGTATGCCGGAAGCAGCTGATCCACTCCCCAGAACCACCTAGTGGACACGCCAAAATAAACTGCTGGCAACACCAGAACCACTCGGCAGACACTCCGGAATCACAGGCCAGGCATTCCGGAACCACCTCTCAGAGCTGCCAGAACCACATACCGGACACTCCGGAATCACCTGCCGGGCATGCTGGAACCACGTGTTGGACATGCCGGAACCACCTGCCGGACATGCCGGAACCACCTGCCGGACATTCCGGAACCAGCGGCTCGACTCGCTGGAACCATTGCCGGACATGCAAAATCACCTGCCGGCTACGCCAGAACCACTTGGCGAACACTCCGGTATCACCTGCCGGGCGTGCCGGAACCACCTCTCAGACTTGCCAGAACCATGTTCTGGACACGCCGGTACCACCTGCCGAGTATGCCGGAACCAGCTGATGCAATCCCCAGAACCACCTAGTGGACACGCTAAAATCAACTGCCGGCTACGCCAGAACCACTCGGCAGACACTCCGGAATCACATGCCAGGCATTCCGGAACCACCTCTCAGAGGTGACAGAACCACATGCCGGACACTCCAGAATCACCTGCCGGGCATGCTGGAACCACGTGCTGGACATGCCGGAACCACCTGCCGGACATGCCGGAACCACCTACCGGACATTCTGGAACCACAGGCTCGACTCGCCGGAACCATTGCCGGACATGCAAAATCACCTGCCGGCTACGCCAGAACCACATGGCAAACACTCCGGTATCACCTGCCGGGCATGCCGGAACCACCTCTCAGAGGTGCCAGAACCACATGCCGGACACTCCGGAATCACCTGCCGGGCATGCCGGAACCACCTTCCGGACATGCCGGAACCACCGGCTCGACTCGCCGGAACCATTGCTGGACATGCAAAATCACCTGCCGGCTACGCCAGAACCACTTGGCGAACACTCCGGAATGACCTGTCGGGCATGCCGGAACCGCCTCTCAGACTTGCCAGAACCATGTTCCGGACACGCCGGTACCACCTGCCGAGTATGCCGGAACCACCTGATGCACTCCCCAGAACCACCTGCTGGACACGCCAGAAGCACCTGCCGACTACGCCAGAACCATTCGGCAGACACTCCGGAACCACCTGCCGGGCATGCCGGAACCACCTCTCAGCGGTGCAAGAACCATGTGCCTGAGATGCCGGAACCACTCCCCGAACAGACCGAAACCACCTGCCAGACCTGCCTGAACACCCTGGCGAGCACGCCTGATCCACCTGCTCACCTAGCCGGAACCACCTTCCTGAAACGCCAAGATCACCTGCCAGGTATACCAGAACCACTTGGTGGACACTCCAGAATCATCTGCCGGACATGCCAGAACCAGCTCTCAGACACACCAGAACCACGTGCCAGAGACGCCGGAAGCACCAGCTGAGCATGCCTGAGCCACCTGGTCGACTCACAAGAAACACCTGTCGGACATGCCAAAATCACCTACCGGGTACGCCAGAAACACTTGGTGGACGCTACAGAATCACCTGTCGGGCGTACCGGAACCACCTCTCAGACTTGCCAGAACCATGTTCTGGACACGCCGGTACCACCTGCCGAGTATGCCGGAACCAGCTGATCCACTCCCCAGAACCACCTAGTGGACACGCCAAAATCAACTGCCGGCTATGCCGCAACCACCGGCTCGACTCGCCGGAACCACCGCCGGACATGCAAAATCACCTGCCGGCTACGCCAGAACCACTTGGCGAACACTCCGGTATCACCTGCCGGGCATGCCAGAACCACCTCTCAGAGGTGCCACAACCACATGCCGGACACTCCGGAATCACCTGCCGGGCATGCCGGAACCACCTTCCGGACATGCCGGAACCACCGGCTCGACTCGCCGGAACCATTGCCGGACATGCAAAATCTCCTGCCGACTACGCCAGAACCACTTGGCGAACACTCCGGAATCATCTGCCGGGCATGGCGGAACCACCTCTCAGACATGCCGGAACCACATGCCAATGACACCGGAAGCACCTGCCGAGCACGCCAGAACCACCTGCTCGACTCGCCCAAACCATCTGCTGGACACGCCAAAATCACCTGCCGGCTACGCCACAACCATTTGGTGAACTCTTCGGAATCACCTGCCAGGCTGGCTGGAACCACCTGCCGGTCACGCCAACATCACCTGCCAGCTATGCCAGAACCACTTGGCGGACACCATGGAAACACCTGTCGGGCCGGCCGGAACCACCTCTCAGACGTGCCAGAACCATGTGCCTGAGATGCCGGACCCACACCCCGAACAGACCGAAACCACCTGCCAGACCCGCCTGAACCACCTGCCGAGCACGCAGGAACCACCTACTCGACTCGCTGGAACCACCTACCTGACACGCTAAAATCACCTGCCGGGTATGCCACAATCACTTGGTGGACACTCCGGAATCATCTCCCGGACATGCCAGAACCAGCTCTCAGACACACCAGAACCACGTGCCAGACACGCCGGAAGCACCTGCTGAGCATGCCTGAGCCAAATGCTCGACTTGCAAGAAACACCTGCCAGACAGGCCAAAATCACCTGCCGGGTACGCCAGAACCACGTGTCGGACACTCCGGAATCACCTGTTGGGCATGCCGGAACCAACTCTCAGAGGTGCCAGAACCTCATGCCGGACACCCCAGAACCACCTGCCGGAAAGAAAGGAAACACCTGCTGGACACGCCAGAACGACTAGTCAGACACTCCGGAATCACATGCCAGGCATCCTGGAACCACTTCTCAGAGGTGCCAGAACCAAATGCCGGACACTCCAGTATCACCTGCCGGGCATGCCATAACAACCTCTCAGAGGTGCCAGAACCACATGCCGGACACTCCGGAATCACATGCCAGGCACTCCGGAACCACCTCTCAGAGGGGTCACAACCAAGTTCCGGACATGCCGGTACCACCTGCCGAATATGCCGGAACGACCTGATCCACTCCCCAGAACCACCTACTAGATACGCCAGAATCACCTGCCGGCTACTCCAGAACCACTCGGCAGACACTCCGTAACCAACTGCCGGGCATGCCGGAACCACCTCTCAGAGGTGCCAGAACCACATGCCGGACACTCCGGAATCACCTGCCGGGCATGCCGGAACCACCTGCTGGACACGCCAAAATCACCTGCCGGCTATGCCAGAACCACTCGGCAGACACTCCGTAACCAACTGCCGGGCATGCCGGAACCACCTCTCAGAGGTGCCAGAACCACATGCCGGACACTCCGGAACCACCTGCCGGGCATGCCGGAACCACCTGCCAGAAATGCCGGAACCACCGGCTCGACTCGCCGGAACCATTGCCGGACATGCAAAATGACCTGCCGGCTACGCCAGAACCACTTGGTGAACACTCCGGAATCACCTGCCGGGCATGGCGGAACCACCTCTCAGACATGCCGGAACCAGATGCCAATGACACCGGAAGCACCTGCCGAGCATGCCAGAACCACCTGCTCGACTCGCCAAAACCACCTGCTGGACTCGCCAAAATCACCTGCCGGCTACGCCACAACCATTTGGTGAACTCTTCGGAATCACCTGCCGGGCTGGCTGGAACCACCTGCCGGTCACGCCAACATCACCTGCCAGCTATGCCAGAACCACTTGGCGGACACCATGGAAACACCTGTCGGGCCAGCCGGAACCACATCTCAGACGTGCCAGAACCATGTGCCTGAGATGCCGGAACCACACCCCGAACAGACCGAAACCACCTGCCAGACCCGCCTGAACCCCCTGGCGAGCACGCCTGATCCACCTGCTCAACTAGCCGGAACCAACTTCCTGACATGCCAAAATCACCCGCCGGCTACGCCACAAATATTTGGTGAACTCTTCGGAATCTCCTGCCAGGCTGGCTCCAGAACCACACGGCAGACACTCCGGAACCACCTGCCGGGCATGCCGGAACCACCTCTCAGACATTCCGGAACCACATGCCAATGACACCGGAAGCACCTGCCGAGCACTCGAGAACCACCTGCTCGACTCGCCAAAACCACCTGCTAGACACGCCAAAATCACCTTCCTTCTACGCCACAACCATTTGGTGAACTCTTCGGAATCACCTGCCGGGCTTGCTGGAACCACCTGCCGGTCACGCCAACATCACATGCCAGCTATGCCAGAACCACTTGGCGGACACCATGGAAACACCTGTCGGGCCGGCCGGAACCACCTCTCAGACGTGCCAGAACCATGAGCCTGAGAAGCCGGAACCACTCCCCGAACAGACCGAAACCACCTGCCAGACCCGCCTGAACCCCCTGGCGAGCACGCCTGATCCACCTGCTCAACTAGCCGGAACCAACTTCCTGACACGCCAAAATCACCCGCCGGCTACGCCACAAACATTTGGTGAACTCTTCGGAATCTCCTGCCAGGCTGGCTCCAGAACCACACGGCAGACACTCCGGAACCACCTGCCGGGCATGCCGGAACCACCTCTCATACATGCCGGAACCACATGCCAATGACACCGGAAGCACCTGCCGAGCACTCGAGAACCACCTGCTCGACTCGCCAAAAACACCTGCTAGACACGCCAAAATCACCTTCCTTCTACGCCACAACCATTTGGTGAACTCTTCGGAATCACCTGCCGGGCTTGCTGGAACCACCTGCCGGTCACGCCAACATCACATGCCAGCTATGCCAGAACCACTTGGCGGACACCATGGAAACACCTGTCGGGCCGGCCGGAACCCCCTCTCAGACGTGCCAGAACCATGAGTCTGAGAAGCCGGAACCACTCCCCGAACAGACCTAAACCACCTGCCAGACCCGCCTGAACCCCCTGGCGAGCACGCCTGATCCACCTGCTCAACTAGCCGGAACCAACTTCCTGACACGCCAAAATCACCTGCCAGGTATACAAGAACCACTTGGTGGACACTCCGGAATCATCTGCCGCACATGCCAGAACCAGCTCTCAGACACACCAGAACCATGTGCCAGAGACGCCGGAAGCACCAGCTGAGCATGCCTCAGCCACCTGCTCGACTCGCAAGATACACCTGTCGGACAGGCGAAAATCACCTGCCGGGTACGCCAGAAACACTTGGCGGACGCTCCGGAATCACCTGTCGGGCGTGCCGGAACCACCTCTCAGACTTGCCAGAACCATGTTCTGGATACGCCGGTACCACCTGCCGAGTATGCCGGAACCAGCTGCTCCACTCCCCAGAACCACCTAGTGGACACGCCAAAATCAACTGCCGGGTACGCCAGAACCACTCGGCAGACACTCCGGAATCACAGGCCAGGCATTCCGGAACCATCTCTCAGAGGTTCCAGAACCAAATGCCGGAGACTCCGGTATCACCTGCCGGGCATGCCGGAACCACCTCTCAGAGGTGCCAGAACGACATGCCGGACACTCCGGAATCACCTGCCGGGCATGCCGGAACCATCTCTCAGACGTGCCAGAACCATGTTCCTGACACGCCGGAACCACCTGCCGAGTTCGCCGGAACCACCTTCTGGACACGCCAAAATCACCTGCCGGCTACGCCAGAACCACACGGTAGACACTCCGGAAACACCTCTCCGGCCGGCCGGAACCACCTCTCAGATATGCCAGAACCATGTGCCTGATATGCCGGAACGACTCCCCGAACAGACCGAAACCACCTGGCAGACCCGCCTGAACCACCTGCCGAGCACGCCGGAACCACCTACTCGACTCGCTGGAACCACCTACCTGACACGCTAAAATCACCTGCCGGGTATGCAACAACCACTTGGTGGACACTCCGGAATCATCTGCCGGACATGCCGGAACCAACGCTCAGACGTGCCATAACCTCATGGCGGACACGCCAGAACCACCTGCCGGAAAGACCTGAAACACCTGCTGGACACGCCAGAACCACTCGGCAGACACTCCGGAATCACATGCCAGGCATCCCGGAACCACCTCTCAGAGGTGCCAGAACCAAATGCCGGACACTCCGGTATCACCTGCCGGGCATGCCAGAACAACCTCTCCGAGGCGCCAGAATCACATGCCGGACACTCCGGAATCACCTGCCGGGCATGCCGGAACCACCTGAACCACTCCCCAGAACCACCTGCTGGACATACCGGAATCACCTGCCGGACATGCCGGAACCAGCGGCTCGAATCGCCGAAACCATTGCCAGACATGCAAAAGCACCTGCCGGCTACGCCGGAACCACTTGGCGAACACTCCGCAATCACCTGTCGGGCATGCTGGAACCAACTCTCAGACGTGCCAGAACCTCGTGCCGGACACGCCAGAACCACCTGCCGGACAGACCGGAAACACCTGCTGGACACGCCGGAACCACCGGCTCGACTCGCCGGAACCACCGCCGGACATGCAAAATGACCTGCCGGCTACGCCAGAACCACTTGGCGAACACTCCGGAATCACCTGTCGGGCATGCCGGAACCACCTCTCAGAGGTGCCAGAACCATGTTCAGGACACTCCGGTATCACATGCCAGGCATGCCGGAACCACCTCTCAGAGGTGCCAGAACCACATGCTGGACACTCCGGAATCACCTGCAGGGCATGCCGGAACCACCTCTCAGACTTGCCAGAACCATGTTCCGGACACGCCGGTACCACCTGCCGAGTATGCCGGAACCACCTGATCCACTCCCCAGAACCACCTGCTGGACACCCCAGAATCACCTGCCGGCTACGCCAGAACCACTCGGCAGACACTCCGGAGTCACCTGCCGGGCATGCATGAACCACCTCTCAGAGGTGCCAGAACCACATGCCGGACACTCCGGAATCACCTGCCTGGCATGCCGGAACCACCTACCGGGCATGCCGGAACCACCGTCTCGACTTGCCGGAACCATTGCCGGACATGCAAAATGACCTGCCAGCTACGCCAGAACCACTTGGCGAACACTCCGGAATCACCTGCCGGGCATGGCGGACCCACCTCTCAGACATGCCGGAACCAGATGCCAATGACACCGGAAGCACCTGCCGAGCACGCCAGAACCACCTGCTCGACTCGCCAAAAGCACCTGCTGGACACGCCGAAACCACCTGCCGGCTACGCCACAAACATTTGGTGAACTCTTCGGAATCACCTGCCGGGCTGGCTGGAACCAACTGCCGGTCACGCCAACATCACCTGCCAGCTATGCCAGAACCACTTGGCGGACACCATGGAAACACCTGTCGGGCCGGCCGGAACCACCTATCTGACGTGCAAGAACCAAGTGCCTGAGATGCTGGAACCACACCGCGAAAAGACCGAAACCACCTGCCAGACTCGCCTGAACCACGTGACGAGCCAGCCGGAACCACCTACTCGACTCACCGGAACCACCTACCTGACACGCTAAAATAACCTGTCGGGTATGCCACAACCACTTGGTGGACACTCCGGAATCATCTGCCGGACATGCCAGAACCAGCTCTCAGACACACCAGAACCACGTGCCAGACACGCCGGATGCACATACTGATCATGCCTGAGCCAAACGCTCGACTTGCCAGAAACGCCTGCCAGACACGCCCAAATCACCTGCCGGGTACGCCAGAACCACGTGGGGGACACTCCGGAATCACCATTCGGGCATGCCGGAACCAACTCTCAGACATGCCAGAACCTCGTGCCGGACACGCCAGAACCACCTGCCGGACAGACCGGAAACACCTGCTGGACACGCTGGAACCACCGGCTCGACTCGCCGGAACCACCGCCGGACATGCAAAATGACCTGCCGGCTACGCCAGAACCACTTGGCGAACACTCCGGAATCACCTGTCGGGCATGCCGGAACCGCCTCTCAGACTTGCCAGAACCGTGTTCCGGACACGACGGTACCACCTGCCGAGTATGCTGGAACCACCTGATCCACTCCCCAGAACCACCTGCTGGACACGCCAGAATCACCTGCCGACTACGCCAGAACCACTCGGCAGACACTCCGGAACCAACTGCCGGGCATGCCGGAACCACCTCTCAGAGGTGCCAGAACCACATGCCGGACACTCTGGAATCACCTGCTGGGCATGCCGGAAACATCTCTCACAGGTGCCAGAACCAAATGCTGGACACTCCAGAATCACCTGCCGGGCATGACGGAACCACCTCTCAGAGGTGCCAGAACCACATGCCGGACACTACGGAGTCACCTGCCGGGCATGCCGGAACCATCTCTCAGACGTGCCAGAACCATGTTCCGGACACGCCAGTACCACCTGCTGGACACGCCAAAATCACCTGCCGGCTACGCCACAACCACTCGGCAGACACTCCGGAATCACCAGCCGGGCTGGCTGGAACCACCTGCCGGTCACGCCAACATCACCTTTCAGCTACGCCAGAACCACTTGGCGGACACAATGGAAACACCTGTCGGGCCGGCCGGAACCACCTCTCAGATGTGCCAGAACCATGAGCCTGATATGCCGGAACCACTCCCCGAACAGACTGAAACCACCTGCCAGACCCGCCTGAACCCCCTGGCGAGCACGCCTGATCCACCTGCTCAACTAGCCGGAACCAACTTCCTGACACGCCAAAATCACCTGCCAGGTATACAAGAACCACTTGGTGGACACTCCGGAATCATCTGCCGGACATGCCAGAACCAGCTCTCAGACACACCAGAGCCACGTGGCAGAGACGCCGGAAGCACCAGCTGAGCATGCCTGAGCCACCTGCTCGACTCGCAAGATACACCTGTCGGACTTGCCAAAATCACCTGAGGGTACGCCAGAAACACTTGGCGGACGCTCCGGAATCACATGTCGGGCATGCCGGAACCACCTCTCAGACTTGCCAGAACCATGTTCTGGACACGCCGGTACCACCTGCCGAGTATGCCGGAACCAGCTGATCCACTCCCCAGAACCACCTAGTGGACACGACAAAATCAACTGCCGGCGACACAAGAACCACTCGGCAGACACTCCGGAATCACAGGCCAGGCATTCCGGAACCACCTCTCAGAGGTGCCAGAACCAAATGACGGACACTCCGGTATCACCTGCCGGGCATGCCGGAACCACCTCTCAGAGGCGCTAGAACCACATGCCGAACACTGCGGAATCACCTGCAGGGCATGCTGGAACAACGTGCTGGACATGCCGGAACCACCTGCCGGACATGCCGGAACCACCTGCCGGACATTCCGGAACAACCGGCTCGACTCGCCGGAACCTTTGCCGGACATGCAAAATCACCTGCCGGCTACGCCAGAACCACTTGGCAAACACTCCGGTATCACCTGCCGGGCATGAGGGAACCACCTCTCAGAGGTGCCAGAACCACATGCCGGACACTCCGGAATCACGTGCCGGGCATGGCGGAACCACCTCTCAGACATGCCGGAACCGCATGCCAATGACACCGGAAGCACCTGCCGAGCATGCCAGAACCACCTGCTCGACTCGCCAAAACCACCTGCTGGACACACCAAAATCACCTTCCGGCTACGCCACAACCATTTGGTGAACACTTTGGAATCACCTGCCGGGCTGGCTGGAACCACCTGGCGGTCTCGCCAACATCACCTGCCAGCTATGCGAGAACCACTTGGTGGACACCATGGAAACACCTGTCGGCCCGGCAGGAACGACCTATCAGACGTGCCAGAACCATGTGCCTGAGATGCCAGAACCACACCCCGAACAGACTGAAACCAACTGCCAGACCCGCCTGAACCACCTGCCGAGCACGCCGGAACCACCTACTCGACTCGCTGGAACCACCTACCTGACACGCTAAAATCACCTGCCGGGTATGCCACAACCACTTGGTGGACACTCCGGAATCATCTGCCGGACATGCCAGAACCAGCTCTCAGACACACCAGAACCAAGGGCCGGACACGCCGGAAGCACCAGCTGAGCATGCCTGAGCCAAATGCTCGACTTGCAAGAAACACCTGCCAGACACGCCAAAATCACCTGCCGGGTACGCCAGAACCACGTGGCGGACACTCCGGAATCACCTGTCGGGCATGCCGGAACCAACTCTCAGACGTGCCAGAACCTCGTGCTGGTCACGCCAGAACCACATGCCGGACACGCCGCACCACCGGCTAGACTCGCCGGAACCACCGCTGGACATGCAAAATGACCTGCTGGCTACGCCAGAACCACTAGGCGAACACTCCGGAATCACCTGACGGGCATGCCGGAACCGCCTCTCAGACTTGCCAGAACCATGCTCCGGACACGCCAGTACCACCTGCCGAGTATGCTGGAACCACCTGATCCACTCCCCAGAACCACCTGCTGGACACGCCAGAATCACCTGCCGACTACGCCAGAACCACTCGGCAGACACTCCGGAACCACCTGCCGGGCATGCCGGAACCACCTCTCAGAGGTGCCAGAACCACATGCCGAACACTCCGGAATCACCTGCCGGGCATGCCGTAACCACCTCTCAGAGGTGCCAGAACCACATGCCGGACAATCCCGAATCACCTGTCGGGCATGCCGGAACCAACTCTCAGACATGCCAGAACCTCGTGCCGGTCACGCCAGAACCACCTGCCGGACAGACCGGAAACACCTGCTGGACACTCGGGAACCACCGGCTCGACTCGCCGCAACCACCACCGGACATGCAAAATGACCTCCCGGCTACGCCAGAACCACTTGGCAGACACTCCGTAACCAACTGCCGGGCATGCCGGAACCAGCTCTCAGAGGTGCCAGAACCACATGCCGGACACTCCGGAATCACCTGCCGGGCATGCCGGAACCATCTCTCAGACGTGCCAGAACCATTTTCCGGACATGCCGGAACCACCTGCTGAGCTCGCCGGAACCACCTGCTGAACACTCCAAAATCACCTGCCGGCTACTCCAGAACCACTTGGGAGACACTCCGGAATCACATGCCGGGCATTCCGGAACCACCTCTCACAGGTGCCAGAACCAAATGCTGGACACTCCGGTATCACCTGCCGGGCATGCCGGAACCACCTCTCAGAGGTGCCAGAATCACATGCCGGACACTCCGGAGTCACCTGCAGGGCATGCCGGAACCATCTCTCAGACGTGCCTGAACCATGTTCCGGACACGCCGGTACCACCTGCCGAGCTCGCCGGAACCACCTGCTGGACACGCCAAAATCACCTGCCGGCTACCCCACAACCATTTGGTGAAATCTTCGGAATCACCTGCCGGGCTTGCTGGAACCACCTGCCGGTCCGGCCAACATCACCTGCCAGCTATGCCAGAACCACTTGGCGGACACCATGGAAACACCTGTCGGGCCGGCCGGAACCACCTCTCAGACGTGCCAGAACCATGAGCCTGAGATGCCGGAACCACTCCCCGAACAGACCGAAACCACCTGCCAGACCCGCCTGAACCCCCTGGCGAGCACGCCTGATCCACCTGCTCAACTAGCCGGAACCGACTTCCTGACACGCCAAAATCACCTGCCAGTTATACAAGAACCACTTGGTGGACACTCCGGAATCATCTGCCGGAGATGCCAGAACCAGCTCTCAGACACACCAGAACCACGTGCCAGAGACGCCGGAAGCACCAGCTGAGCATGCCTGAGCCACCTGCTCGACTCGCAAGATACACCTGTCGGACAGGCGAAAATCACCTGCCGGGTACGCCAGAAACACTTGGCGGACGCTCCGGAATCACCTGTCGGGCGTGACGGAAACACCTCTCAGACTTGCCAGAACCATGTTCTGGACACGCCGGTACCACCTGCCGAGTATGCCGGAACCAGCTGATCCACTCCCCAGAACCACCTAGTGGACACGCCAAAATCAACTGCCGGCTACGCCAGAACCACTCGGCAGACACTCCGGAATCACAGGCCAGGCATTCCGGAACCATCTCTCAGAGGTTCCAGAACCAAATGCCTGAGACTCCAGTATCACCTGCCGGGCATGCCGGAACCACCTCTCAGAGGTGCCAGAACGACATGCCGGACAATCCGGAATCACCTGCCGGGCATGCCGGAACCATCTCTCAGACGTGCCAGAACCATGTTCCGGACACGCCGGTACAACCTGCCGAGCTCGCCGGAACCACCTGCTGGACATACCAAGATCACCTGCCGGCTACGCCATAACCACACGGTAGACACTCTGGAAACACCTCTCCGGCCGGCCGGAACCACATCTCACACATGCCAGAACCATGTGCCTGAGATGCCGGAACCACTCCCCGAACAGACCGAAACCACCTGCCAGACCCGGCTGAACCACCTGCCGAGCACGCCGGAACCACCTACTCGACTCGCTGGAACCACCTACCTGACACGCTAAAATCACCTGCCGGGTATGCAACAACCACTTGGTGGACACTCCGGAATCATCTGCCGGACATGCCGGAACCAACGCTCAGACGTGCCATAGCCTCGTGGCGGACACGCCAGAACCACCTGCCGGAAAGACCAGAAACACCTGCTGGACACGCCAGAACCACTCGGCAGACACTCCGAAATCACATGCCAGGCATCCCGGAACCACCTCTCAGAGGTGCCAGAACCAAATGCCGGACACTCCGGTATCACCTGACGGGCATGCCAGAACAACGTCTCAGAGGCGCCAGAATCACATGCCGGACACTCCGGAATCACCTGCCGGGCATGCCGGAACCACCTGATCCACTCCCCAGAACCACCTGCTGGACATGCCGGAATCACCTGCCGGACATGCCGGAACCAGCGGCTCGAATCGCCGGAACCATTGCCGGACATGCAAAATCACCTGCCGGCTACGCCCGAACCACTTCGCGAACACTCCGGAATCACCTGCCGGGCATGGCGGAACCACCTCTCAGACATGCCGGAACCACATGCCAATGACACCGGAAGCACCTGCCGAGCACGCCAGAACGACCTGCTTGACTCGCCAAAACCACCTTCTGGACACGCCGAAATCACCTGCCGGCTAGGCCACAACCATTTGGTGAACTCTTCGGAATCACCTGCTGGGCTTTCTGGAACCACGTGCCGGTCACGCCAACATCACCTGCCAGCTATGCCAGAACCACTTGGCGGACACCATGGAAACACCTGTCGGGCCGGCCGCAACCACCTCTCAGGCGTGCCAGAACCATGTGCCTGAGATGCCGGAACCACTCCCCCAACAGACCGAAACCACCTGCCAGACCCGCCTGAACCCCCTGGCGAGCACGCCTGATCCACCTGCTCAACTAGCCGGAACCACCTTCCTGACACGCCAAAATCACCTGCCAGGTATACCAGAACCACTTGGTGGACACTCCGGAAACATCTGCCGGACATGCCAGAACCAGCTCTCAGACACACCAGAGCCACGTGCCAGAGACGCCGGAAGCACCAGCTGAGCATGCCTGAGCCACCTGCTCGACTCGCAAGATACACCTGTCGGACATGCCAAAATCACCTGCTGGGTTCGCCAGAAACACTTGGCGGACGCTCCGGAATCACCTGTCGGGCGTGCCGGAACCACCTCTCAGACTTGCCAGAACCATGTTCTGGACACGCCGGTACCACCCGCCGAGTATGCCGGAACCAGCAGATCCACTCCCCAGAACCACCTAGTGGACACGCCAAAATCAACTGCCGGCTACGCCAGAACCACTTGGCAGACATTCCGGAATCACATGCCAGGCATTCCGTAACCACCTCTCAGAGGTGCCAGAACCACATGCCGGACACTCCGGAATCGCCTGTCGGGCATGCCGGAACCAACTCTCAGACGTGCCAGAACCTCGTGCCGGACACGCCACAACCACCTGCCGGACAGACCGGAAACACCTGCTGGACACGCCGGAACCACCGGGTCGACTCACCGGAACCACCGCCGGACATGCAAAATGACCTGCCGGCTACGCCAGAACCACTTGGCGAACACTCCGGAATCACCTGTGGGGCATGCCGGAACCACCTCTCAGAGGTGCCAGAACCACATGCCGGACACTCTGGTATCACCTGCCGGGCATGCCAGAACCAGCTCTCAGACACACCAGAACCACGTGCCAGAGACGCCGGAAGCACCAGCTGAGCATGCCTCAGCCACCTGCTCGACTCCCAAGAAACACCTGTCGGACATGCCAAAATCACCTGCCGGTTACGCCAGAAACACTTGCCGGACGCTCCAGAATCCCCTGTCGGGCGTGCCGGAACCACCTCTCAGACTTGCCAGAACCATGTTCTGGACACGCCGGTACCACCTGCCGAGTAAGCCGGAACCAGCTGATCCACTCCCCAGAACCACCTAGTGGGCACGCCAAAATCAACTGCCGGCTACGCCAGAACCACTCGGCAGACACTCGGGAATCACATGCCAGGCATTCCAGAACCACCTCTCAGAGGTGCCAGAACCAAATGCCGGGAGACCCACTTGGCGAACACTCCGGAATCACCTGTCGGGCATGCCGGAAGCACCTCTCAGACTTGCCAGAACCTTGTTCCTGACACGCCGGTACCACCTGCCAAGTATGCCGGAACCACATGATCCACTCCCCTGAACCACCTGCTGGACACGCCAGAATCACCTGCCGGCTATGCCAGAACCACTCGGCAGACACTCCGGAACCACCTGCCGGGCATGCCGGAACCACCTCTCAGAGGTGCCAGAACCACATGCCGGACACTCCGGAATCACCTGCCGGGCATGCCGGAACCATCTCTCAGACGTGCCAGAACCATGTTACGGACACGCCGCTACCACCTGCCGAGCTCGCCGGAACCACCTGCTGGACACGCCAAAATCACCTGCCGGCTACGCCAGAACCACTCGGCAGACACTCCGGAATCACCTGTGGGGCTGGCTGGAACCACCTGCCGGTCACGCCAACATCAACTTTAATCTACGCAGGAACCACTTGGCGGACACTACGGAAACACCTGTCGGGCCAGCCGCAGCCACCTCTCAGACGTGCCAGAACCATGTGCCTGAGATGCCGGAACCACTCCCCGAACAGACCGAAACCACCTGCCAGACACGTCTGAACCCCCTGGCGAGCACGCCTGATCCACCTGCTCAACTAGCCGGAACCACCTTCCTGACACTCCAAAATCACCTGCCATGTATACCAGAACCACTTGGTGGACACTCCGGAATCATCTGCCGGACATGCCAGAACCAGCTCTCAGACACACCAGAACCACGTGCCAGAGACGCCGGAAACACCAGCTGAGCATGCCTGAGCCACCTGCTCGACTCCCAAGAATCACCTGTCGGACATGCCAAAATCACCTGCCGGGTATGCCAGAAACACTTGGCGGATGCTCCGGAATAACCTGTCGGGCGTGCCGGAACCACCTCTCAGACTTGCCAGAACCATGTTCTGGACACGCCGGTACAACCTGCCGAGTATGCCGGAACCAGCTGATCCACTCCCCAGAACCACCTAGTGGACACGCCAAAATCAACTGCCGGCTACGCCAGAACCACTCGGCAGACACTCGGGAATCACATGCCAGGCATTCCGGAACCACCCCTCAGAGGTGCCAGAACCACATGTCGGACACTCCGGGATCACCTGCCGAGCATGCCGGCACCACCTCCTGGACATGCCAGAATCACCTGCCGGACATGCCAGAACCACCGGCTCGACTCGCCGGAACCATTGCCGGACATTCAAAATCACCTGCCGGCTATGCCAGAACCACTTGTGGAACAATCCGGAATCACCTGCAGGGCATGGCGGAACCACCTCTCAGAGGTGCCAGAACCACATGCCGGATACTCCGGAATCACCTGCCGGGCATGCTGGAACCACGTGCTGGACATGCCGGAACCACCTGCCGGACATGCCGGAACCACCTGCCGGACATTCCGGAACCACCGGCTCGACTAGCCAGAACCATTGCCGGACATGCCAAATCACCTGCCGGCTACGCCAGAACCACTTGGCGAACAATCCGGAATCACCTGCCGGGCATGCCGGAACCACCTGCCGGACATGCCGGAACCACCGGCTCGACTCGCCGGAACCATTGCCGGACAGGCAAAATCACCTGCCGGCTATGCCAGAACCACTTGGGGGACACTCCGGAATCACCTGCCGGGCATGGCGGAACCACCTCTCAGACATGCCGGAACCACATGCCAATGACACCGGAAGCACCTGCCGTGCACGCCAGAACCACCTACTAGACTCGCTGGAACCACCTACCTGACACGCTAAAATCACCTGCCGGGTATGCCACAACCACTTGGTGGACACTCCGGAATCAACTGCCGGACATGCCAGAACCAGCTCTCAGACACACCAGAACCACGTGCCAGACACGCCGGAAGCAGCTGCTGAGCATGCCGGAGCCAAATGCTCGACTTGCAAGAAACACCTGCCAGACACGCCAAAATCACCTGCCGGGTACGCCAGAACCACGTGGCGGACACTCTGAAATCACCTGCCGGGCATGCCAGAACCACCTCTCAGAGGTGCCAGAACAACATGCCGGACACTCCGGAATCACCTGCCGGGCATGCCGGAACCACCTCTCAGAGGTGCCAAAACCACCTGCCGGACACTCCGGAATCACCTGCCTGGCATGCCGGAACCATCTCTCAGACGTGCCAGAACCATGTTCAGTACACGCTGGTACCACCTGCCGAGCTCGCCGGAACCACCTGCTGGACACGCCAAAATCACCTGCCAGCTACGCCAGAACCACACGGCAGACACTCCGGAACCACCTGCCGGGCATCCCGGAACCACATCTCAGACACGCCAGAACCACATGCCAATGACACCGGAAGCACCTGCCGAGCACGCCAGAACCACCTGCTCGACTCGCCAAAACCACCTGCTGGACACGCCAAAATCACCTGTCGGCTATGCCACAACCATTTGGTGAACTCTTCGGAATCACCTGCCGGGCTTGCTGGAACCACCTGCGGGTCACGCCAACATCACCTGCCAGCTATGCCAGAACCACTTGGCGGACACCATGGAAACACCTGTCGGGCCGTCCGGAACCACCTCTCAGACGTGCCAGAACCATGAGCCTGAGATGCCGGAACCACTCCCCGAACAGACCGAAACCACCTGCCAGACCCGCCTGAACCCCCTGGCGAGCACGCCTGATCCACCTGCTCAACTAGCCGGAACCGACTTCCTGACACTCCAAAATCACCTGCCAGGTATACAAGAACCACTTGGTGGACACTCCGGAATCATCTGCCGGAGATGCCAGAACCAGCTCACACACACACGAGAAGACGTACCAGAGACGCCGGAAGCACCAGCTGAGCATGCCTGAGCCACCTGCTCGACTCGCAAGATACACCTTTCGGACAGGCGAAAATCTCCTGCCGGGTAGGCCAGAAACACTTGGCGGACGCTCCGGAATCACCTGTCGGGCGTGCTGGAACCACCTCTCAGACTTGCCAGAACCATGTTCTGGACACGCCGGTACCACCTGCCGAGTATGCCGGAACCAGCTGATCCACTCCCCAGAACCACCTAGCGGACACGCCAAAATCAACTGCGGGCTACGCCAGACCCACTCGGCAAACACTCCGGAATCACAGGCCAGGCATTCCGGAACCACCTCTCAGAGGTGCCAGAACCACATGCCGGACACTCCGGAATCACCTGCCGGGGATGCCGGAACCACCTTCTGGACTTGCCGGAACCAGCGGCTCGACTCGCCGGAACCATTGCCGGACATGCAAAATCACCTGCCGGCTACGCCAGAACCACTTGCCGAACGCTCCCGAATCACCTGCCGGGCATGCCGGAACCACCTGCCGGACATGCCGGAACCACCGGCTCGACTCGACGGAACCATTGCCGGACATGCAAAATCACCTGCCGGCTACGCCAGAACCACTTGGCGAACACTCCGGAATCACCTGCCGGGCATGGCGGAACCACCTCTCAGACACGCCGGAACCACATGCCAATGACACCGGAAGCACCTGCCGAGCACGCCAGAACCACCTGCTCGACTCGCCAAAACCACCTGCTGGACACGCCAAAATCACCTGCCGGCTACGCCACAACCATTTGGTGAACTCTTTGGAATCACCTGACGGGCTGGCTCCAGAACCACTCGGCAGACACTCCGGAACCACCTGCCGGGCATGCCGGAACCACCTCTCAGACATGCCAGAACCACGTGCCAATGACACCGGAAGCACCTGCCGAGCACGCCAGAACCACCTGCTCGACTCACCAAAACCACCTGCTGGACACGCCAAAATCGCCTGCCGGCTACGCCAGAACCACTCGGCAGACACTCCGGAATCACGTGCCGGGCTGGCTGGAACCACCTGCCGGTCACGACAACATCACCTTTCAGCTACGCCGGAACCACTTGGGGGACACTCAGGAAACACCTGTCTGGCCGGCCGGAACCACCTCTCAGAGGTGCCAGAACCACATGCCGGACACTCCGGAATCACCTGCCGGGCATGCCGGAACCACCTACCGGACATGCCGGAACCACCGGCTCGACTCGCCGGAACCTTTGCCGGACATGCAAAATCACCTGCCGGCTATGCCTGAACCACTTGGGGAACACTCCGGAATCACCTGCCGGGCATGGCGTAAGCACCTCTCAGACATGCCGGAACAACATGCCAATGACACCGGAAGCACCTGCCGAGCACGCCAGAACCACCTGCTCGACTCGCCAAAACCACCTGCTGGACACGCCAAAATCACCTTCCGGCTACGCAGCAACCATTTGGTGAACACTTCGGAATCACCTGCCGGGCTGGCTGGAACCACCTGCCGGTCACGCCAACATCACCTGTCAGCTATGCCAGAACCACTTGGTGGACACCATGGAAACACCTGTCGGGCCGGCCGGAACCACCTATCAGACGTGCCAGAACCATGTGCCTGAGATGCCGGAACCACTCCCCGCACAGACCGAAACCACCAGCCAGACCCGCCTGAACCACCTGGCGAGCACGCCGGATCCACCTACTCGACTCGCTGGAACCACCTTCCTGACACGCCAAAATCACCTGCCGGCTATGCCACAACCACTTGGCGGACACTCCGGAATCATCTGCCGGACATGCCAGAACCAGCTCTCAGACACACCAGAACCACGTGCCAGACACGCCGGAAACACCTGCTGAGCATGCCTGAGTCAAATGCTCGACTTGCAAGAAACACCTGCCAGACACGCCAAAATCACCTGCCGGGTACGCCAGAACCACGTGGCTGACACTCCGGAATCACCTGTCGGGCATGCCGGAACCAACTCTCACACGTGCCAGAACCTCGTGCCGGTCACGCCAGAACCACCTGCCGGACACGCCGGAACCACCGGCTCTACTCGCCGGTACCACCGCCAGACATGCAAAATGACCTGCCGGCTACGCCAGAACCACTTGGTGAACACTCGGGAATCACCTCTCGGGCATGCCGGAACCACCTCTCAGACTTGCCAGAACCATGTTCCGGACACGCCGGTACCACCTGCAGAGTATGCCGGAACCACCTGATCCACACCTCAGAACCACCTGCTGGACACGCCAGAATCACCTGCCGGCTACGCCAGAACCACTCGGCAGACACTCCGGAACCACCTGCCGGGCATGCCGGAACCACCTCTCAGAGGTGCCAGAACCACATGCCGGACACTCCGGAATCACCTGCCGGGCATGCCGGAACCACCTCTCAGAGGTGCCAGAACCACATGCCGGACACTCCGGAATCACCTGCCGGGCATGCCGGAACCATCTCACAGACGTGCCAGAACCATGTTCCGGACACGCTGGTACCACCTGCCGAGCTCGCCGGAACCACCTGCTGGACGCGCCAAAATCACCTGCCAGCTACGCCAGAACCACACGGCAGACACTCCGGAATCACCTGCCGGGCTGGCTGGAACCACCTGCCGGTCACGCCAACATCACCTTTCAGCTACGCCAGAACCACTTGGTGGACACTCCGGAAACACCTCTCCGGCCGTCCGGAACCACGTCTCAGACGTGCCAGAACCATGTGCCTGAGATGCCGGAACCACTCCCCGAACAGACCGAAACCACCTGCCAGACCCACCTGAACCCCCTGGCGAGCACGCCTGATCCACCTGCTCAACTAGCCGGAACCACCTTCCTGACACGCCAAAATAACCTGCCGGCTATGCCACAACCATTTGGTGAACTCTTCGGTATCACCTGCCGGGCTGGCTGGAACCACAGGCCGGTCATGCCAAAATCACCTGCCAGGTATACAAGAACCACTTGGTGGACACTCCGGAATCATCTGCCGGAGATGCCAGAACCAGCTCTCAGACACACCAGAACCACGTGCCAGAGACGCCGGAAGCACCAGCTGAGCATGCCTGAGCCAACTGCTTGACTCGCAAGAAACACCTGTCGGACATGCCAAAATCACCTGCCGGGTATGCCAGAAACACTTGGCGGAAGCTCAGGAATCACCTGTCGGGCGTGCCGGAACCACCTCTCAGACTTGCCAGAACCATGTTCTGGGCACGCCGGTACCACCTGCCGAGTATGCCGGAACCAGCTGATCCACTCCCCAGAACCACCTAGTGGACACGCCAAAATCAACTGCCGGCTACGCCAGAACCACTCGGTAGACACTCCGGAATCACATGCCAGGCATTCCGGAACCACCTCTCAGAGGTGCCAGAACCAAATGCCAGACACTCCGGAATCACATGCCAGGCATTCCGGAACCACCTCTCTGAGGTGCCAGAACCACATGCCGGACACTCCGGAATCACCTGCCGGGCATGCCGGAACCACCTCTCAGAGGTGCCAGAACCACATGCCGGACACTCCGGAATCACCTGCCGGGCATGCCGGAACCATCTCACAGACGTGCCAGAACCATGTTCCGGACACGCTGGTACCACCTGCCGAGCTCGCCGGAACCACCTGCTGGACGCGCCAAAATCACCTGCCAGCTACGCCAGAACCACACGGCAGACACTCCGGAATCACCTGCCGGGCTGGCTGGAACCACCTGCCGGTCACGCCAACATCACCTTTCAGCTACGCCAGAACCACTTGGTGGACACTCCGGAAACACCTCTCCGGCCGTCCGGAACCACGTCTCAGACGTGCCAGAACCATGTGCCTGAGATGCCGGAACCACTCCCCGAACAGACCGAAACCACCTGCCAGACCCACCTGAACCCCCTGGCGAGCACGCCTGATCCACCTGCTCAACTAGCCGGAACCACCTTCCTGACACGCCAAAATAACCTGCCGGCTATGCCACAACCATTTGGTGAACTCTTCGGAATCACCTGCCGGGCTGGCTGGAACCACCGGCCGGTCATGCCAAAATCACCTGCCAGGTATACAAGAACCACTTGGTGGACACTCCGGAATCATCTGCCGGAGATGCCAGAACCAGCTCTCAGACACACCAGAACCACGTGCCAGAGACGCCGGAAGCCCCAGCTGAGCATGCCTCAACATCTGCTCGACTCGCAAGAAACACCTGTCGGACATGCCAAAATCACCTGCCGGGTATGCCAGAAACACTTGGCGGACGCTCTGGAATCACCTGTCGGGCGTGCCGGAACCACCTCTCAGACTTGCCAGAACCATGTTCTGGACACGCCGGTACCACCTGCCGAGTATGCCGGAACCAGCTGATCCACTCCCCAGAACCACCTAGTGGACACGCCAAAATCAACTGCCGGCTACGCCAGAACCACTCGGCAAACACTCCGGAATCACATGCCAGGCATTCCGGAACCACCTCTCAGAGGTGCCAGAACCAAATGCCAGACACTCCGGAATCACATGCCAGGCATTCCGGAACCACCTCTCTGAGGTGCCAGAACCACATGCCGGACCCTCCGGAATCACCTGCCGGGCATGACGGAACCACCTGCTGTACATGCCGGAATCACCTGCCGGACATGCCGGAACCACCGGCTCGACTCGCCGGAACCATTACCGGACATGCAAAATCACCTGCCGGCTATGCCAGAACCACTTGGGGAACACTCCGGAATCACCTGCCGGGCATGGCGGAACCACCTCTCAGACATGCCGGAACCACATGGCAATGACACTGGAAGCACCTGCCGAGCACGCCAGAACCACCTGCTCGACTCGCCAAAACCACCTGCCGGCTATGCCAGAACCACTCGGCAGACACTCCGGAATCACATGCCGGGCATTCCGGAACCACCTCTCACAGGTGCCAGAACCAAATGCTGGACACTCCGGTATCACATGCCGGGCATGCCGGAACCACCTCTCAGAGGTGCCAGAACCACATGCCGGACACTCCGGAATCACCTGCCGGGCATGCCGGAACCACCTGCCGGACATGCCGGAACCACCTCTCAGACACGCCGGAACCACATGCCAATGACACCGGAAGCACCTGCCGAGCACGCCAGAACCACCTGCTCGACTCGCCAAAACCACCTGGTGGACACGCCAAAATCACCTTCCGGCTATGCCACAACCATTTGGTGAACTCTTCGGAATCACCTGCCGGGCTGGCTGGAACCACCTGCCGGTCACGCCAACATCACCTGCCGGCTATGCCAGAACCACTTGCCGGACACCATGGAAACACCTGTCGGGCCGGCCGGAACCACTTATCAGACGTGCCAGAACCATGTGCCTGAGATGCCGGAACCACACCCCGAACAGACCGAAACCACCAGCCAGACCCGCCTGAACCACTTGCTGAGCACGCCGGAACCACCTACTCGACTCGCTGGAACCACCTACCTGACATGCTAAAATCACCTGCCGGGTATGCCACAACCACTTGCTGGACACTCCGGAATCATCTGCTGGACATGCCAGATCCAGCTCTCAGACACACCAGAACGACGTGCCAGACACGCCGGAAGCACCTGCTGAGCATGCCTGAGCCAAATGCTCGACTTGCAAGAAACACCTGCCAGACAAGCCAAAATCACCTGCCGGGTACGCCAAAACCTTCTAGCGGACACTCCGGAATCACCTGTCGGGCATGCCGGAACCAACTCTCAGACGTGCCAGAAACTCGTGCCGGTCACGCCAGAACCACCTGCCGGACACGCCGGAACCACCGGCTCGACTCGCCGGAACCACCGCTGGACATGCAAAATGACCTGCAGGCTACGCCAGAACCACTTGGCGAACACTCCGGAATCACCTCTCGGGCATGCCGGAACCGCCTCTCAGACTTGCCAGAACCATGTTCCGGACACGCCGGTACCACCTGCCGAGTATGCCGGAAACACCTGATCCACTCCCCAGAATCACCTGCTGGACACGCCAGAATCACCTGCCGACTACGCCAGAGCCACTCGGCAGACACTCCGGAACCACCTGCCGGGCATGCCAGAACCACCTCTCAGAGGTGCCAGAACCACATGCCGGACACTCCGGAATCACCTGCCGGGCATGCCGGAACCCCCTGCCGGACATGCCGGAACCACCGGCTCGACTCGCCGGAACCATTGCCGGACATGCAAAATCACCTGCCGGCTATGCCAGAACCACTTGGCGAACAGTCCGGAATCACCTGCCGGGCATGGCGGAACCACCTCTCAGACATGCCGGAACCACGTGCCAATGACACCGGAAGCACCTGCCGAGCACCCCAGAACCACCTGCTCGACTCGCCAAAACCACCCGCTGGACACGCCAAAATCACCTGCCGGCTACGCCACAACCATTTGGTGAACTCTTCGGAATCACCTGCCGGGCTTGCTGGAACCACCTGCCGGTCACGCCAACATCACCTTTCAGCTACGCCAGAACCAATTGGCGGACACTCCGGAAACACCTCTCCGGCCGGCCGGAACCACCTCTCAGACGTGCCAGAACCATGTGCCTGAGATGCCGGAACCACTCCCTGAACAGACCGAAACCACCTGAGAGACCCGCCTGTACCCCTGGCGAGCACGCCTGATCCATCTGCTCAACTAGCCGGAACCAACTTCCTGACACGCCAAAATAACCTGCCGGCTACACCACAACCATTTAGTGAACTCTTCGGAATCACCTGCCGGGCTGGCTCCAGAACCACTGGGCAGACACTCCGGAACCACCTGCCGGGCATGCCGGAACCACCTCTCAGACATGCCGGAACCACATGCCAATGACACCGGAAGCACCTGCCGAGCACGCCAGAACCACCTGCTCGACTCGCCAAAACCACCTGCTGGACACGCCAAAATCACCTGCCGGGTACGCCAGAAACACTTGGCGGACGCTCCAGAATCACCTGTCGGGCGTGCAGGAACCTCCTCTCATACTTGCCAGAACCATGTTCTGGACACGCCGGTACCACCTGCCGAGTATGCCGGAAGCAGCTGATCCACTCCCCAGAACCACCTAGTGGACACGCCAAAATCAACTGCCGGCAACGCCAGAACCACTCGGCAGACACTCCGGAATCACAGGCCAGGCATTCCGGAACCACCTCTCAGAGCTGCCAGAACCACATACCGGACACTCCGAAATCACCTGCCGGGCATGCTGGAACCACGTGCTGGACATGCCGGAACCACCTGCCGGACATGCCGGAACCACCTGCCGGACATTCCGGAACCAGCGGCTCGACTCGCTGGAACCATTGCCGGACATGCAAAATCACCTGCCGGCTACGCCAGAACCACTTGGCGAACACTCCGGTATCATCTGCCGGGCGTGCCGGAACCACCTCTCAGACTTGCCAGAACCATGTTCTGGACACGCCGGTACCACCTGCCGAGTATGCCGGAACCAGCTGATCCAATCCCCAGAACCACCTAGTGGACACGCTAAAATCAACTGCCGCCTACGCCAGAACCACTCGGCAGACACTCCGGAATCACATGCCAGGCATTCCGGAACCACCTCTCAGAGGTGCCAGAACCAAAGGCCGGACACTCCGGTATCACCTGCCGGGCATGCAGGAACCACCTCTCAGAGGTGCCAGAACCACATGCCGGACACTCCAGAATCACCTGCCGGGCATGCTGCAACCACGTGCTGGACATGCCGGAACCACCTGCCGGACATGCCGGAACCACCGGCTCAACTCGCCGGAACCATTACCGGACATGCAAAATCACCTGCCGGCTATGCCAGAACCACTTGGGGAACACTCCGGAATCACCTGCCGGGCATGGCGGAACCACCTCTCAGACATGCCGGAACCACATGGAAATGACACTGGAAGCACCTGCCGAGCACGCCAGAACCACCTGCTCGACTCGCCAAAACCACCTGCCGGCTACGCCAGAACCACTCGGCAGACACTCCGGAATCACATGCCGGGCATTCCGGAACCACCTCTCACAGGTGCCAGAACCAAATGCTGGACACTCCGGTATCACATGCCGGGCATGCCGGAACCACCTCTCAGAGGTGCCAGAACCACATGCCGGACACTCCGGAATCACCTGCCGGGCATGCCGGAACCACTTGACGGACATGCCGGAACCACCTCTCAGACACGCCGGAACCACATGCCAATGACACCGGAAGCACCTGCCGAGCACGCCAGAACCACCTGCTCGACTCGCCAAAACCACCTGGTGGATACGCCAAAATCACCTTCCGGCTACGCCACAACCATTTGGTGAACTCTTCGGAATCACCTGCCGGGCTGGCTGGAACCACCTGCCGGTCACGCCAACATCACCTGCCGGCTATGCCAGAACCACTTGGCGGACACCATGGAAACACCTGCCGGGCCGGCCGGAACCACTTATCTGACGTGCTAGAACCATGTGCCTGAGATGCCGGAACCACACCCCGAACAGACCGAAACCACCAGCCAGACCCGCCTGAACCACCTGCCGAGCACGCCAGAACCACCTACTCGACTCGCTGGAACCACCTACCTGACACGCTAAAATCACCTGCCGGGTATGCCACAACCACTTGCTGGACACTCCGGAATCAACTGCCGGACATGCCAGATCCAGCTCTCAGACACACCAGAACGACGTGCCAGACACGCCGGAAGCACCTGCTGAGCATGCCTGAGCCAAATGCTCGACTTGCAAGAAACACCTGCCAGACACGCCAAAATCACCTGCCGGGCACGCCAGAACCACGTGGCGGACACTCCGGAATCACCTGTCGGGCATGCCGGAACCAACTCTCAGACGTGCCATAACCTCGTGCCGGTCACGCCAGAACCACCTGCCGGACACGCCGGAACCACCGGCTCGACTCACCGCAACCACCGCCGGACATGCAAAATGACCTGCCGGCTACGCCAGAACCACTTGGCGAACACTACGGAATCACCTGTCGGGCATGCCGGAACCGCCTATCAGACTTGCCAGAACCATGTTCCGGACACGCCCGTACCACCTGCCGAGTATGCCGGAACCACCTGATCCACTCCCCAGAACCACCTGCTGGACACGCCAGAATCACCTGCCGACTACGCCAGAACCACTCGGCAGACACTCCGGAAGCACCTGCCGGGCATGCCGGAACCACCTCTCAGAGGTGCCAGAACCACATGCCGAACACTCCGGAATCACCTGCCGGGCATGCCGTAACCACCTCTCAGAGGTGCCAGAACCACATGCTGGACACTCCCGAATCACCTGCTGGGCATGCCGGAACCATCTCTCAGACGTGCCAGAACCATGTTCCGGACACGTTGGTACCACCTGCCGAGCTCGCCGGAACCACATGCAGGACATGCCAAGATCACCTGCCAGCTACCCCAGAACCAAACGGCAGACAATCCGGAATCACCTGCTGGGCTGGCTTGAACCACCTTCCGGTCACGCCAACATCACCTTTCAGTTACGCCAGAACCACTTGGCGGACACTCCGGAAACACCTGTCGGGCCGGCCGGAACCACCTCTCAGACATGCCAGAACCATGTCCCTGAGATGCCGGAACCACTCCCCGAACAGACCGAAACCACCTGCCATACCTGCCTGAACCCCCTGGCGAGCACGCCTGATCCACCTGCTCAACCAGCCGGAACCGCCTTCCTGACACGCCAAAATCACCCGCCCGCTACGCCACAAACATTTGGGGAACTCTTCGGAATCACCTGCCAGTCTGTCTCCAGAACCACTCGGCAGACACTCCGGAACAACCTGCTGGGCATGCCGGAACCACATCTCAGACATGCCGGAACCACATGACAATGACACCGGAAGCACCTGCCAAGCACGCCAAAACCACCTGCTCGACTCGCCAAAACCACCTGCTGGACACGCCAAAATCACCTGCCGGCTACGCCACAACCATTTGGTGAACTCTTCGGAATCAACAGACGGGCTGGCTCCAGAACCACTCGGCAGACACTCCGGAACCACCTGCCGGGCATGCCGGAACCACCTCACAGAGGTGACAGAACAACATGCCGGACACTCCGGAATCACATGCCGGGCATGCCGGAACCACCTGTCAGACTTGCCAGAACCATGTTCCGGACACGCCGGTACCACCTGCAGAGTATGCCGGAACCACCTGATCCGCACCTCAGAACCACCTGCTGGACACGCCAGAATCACCTGCCGACTACGCCAGAACCACTCGGCAGACACTCCGGAACCACCTGCCGGGCATGCCGGAACCACCTCTCAGAGGTGCCAGAACCACATGCCGGACACTCCGGAATCACCTGCCGGGCATGCCGGAACCACCTCTCAGAGGTGCCAGAACCACATGCCGGACACTCCGGAATCACCTGCCGGGCATGCCGGAACCATCTCACAGACGTGCCAGAACCATGTTCCGGACACGCTGGGACCACCTGCCAAGCTCGCCGGAACCACCTGCTCTACGCGCCAAAATCACCTGCCAGCTACGCCAGAACCACACGGCAGACACTCCGGAATCACCTGCCGGGCTGGCTGGAACAACCTGCCGGTCACGCCAACATCGCCTTTCAGCTAAGCCAGAACCACTTGGCAGACACTCCGGAAACACCTGTCGGGCCGGTCGCAACCACCTCTCAGACGTGCCAGAACCATGTGCCTGAGATGCCGGAACCACTCCCCGAACAGACCGAAACCACCTGCCAGACCCGCCTGAACCCCCTGGCGAGCACGCCTGATCCACCAGCTCAACTAGCCGGAACCACCTTCCTGACACGCCAAAATCACCTGCCAGGTATACCAGAACCACTTGGTGGACATTCCGGAATCATCTACCGGACATGCCAGAACCAGCTCTCAGACACACCAGAACTACGTGCCAGAGACGCCGGAAGCAGCAGCTGAGCATACCTGAGCCACCTGCTCGACTCGCAAGAAACACCTGTCGGACATGCCAAAATCACCTGCCGGGTACGCCAGAAACACTTGGCGGACGCTCCGGAATCACCTGTCGGGCGTGCCGGAAACACGTCTCAGACTTGCCAGAACCATGTTCTGGACACGCCGGTACCACCTGCCGAGTATGCCAGAACCAGCTGATCCACTCCCCAGAACCACCTAGTGTACACGCGAAAATCAACTGCCGGCTACGCCAGAAACACTCGGCAGACACTCCGGAATCACATGCCAGGCATTCCGGAACCACCTCTCAGAGGTGCCAGAACCAAATGCCGGACACTCCGGTATCACCTGCCGGGCATGCCGGAACCACGTCTCAGAGGTGCCAGAACCACATGCCGGACACTGCGGACTCACCTGCCGGGCATGCCGGAACCACCTGCCGGACATTCCGGAACCACCGGCTCGACTCGCCGGAACCATTGCCGGACATGCAAAATCACCTGCCGGCTACGCCAGAACCACTTGGCGAACAGTCCGGAATCACCTGCCGGGCATGGCGGAACCACCTTTCAGACATGCAGGAACCACATGCCAATGACACCGGAAGCACCTGCCGAGCACCCCAGAACCACCTGCTCGACTCGCCAAAACCACCCGCTGGACACGCCAAAATCACCTGCCGGCTACGCCACAACCATTTGGTGAACTCTTCGGAATCACCTGCCGGGCTTGCTGGAACCACCTGCCGGTCACACCAACATCACCTTTCAGCTACGCCAAAACCACTTGGCGGACACTCCGGAAACACCTCTCCGGCCGGCCGGAACCACCTATCAGACGTGCCAGAACCATGTGCCTGAGATGCCGGAACCACTCCCTGAACAGACCGAAACCACCTGCGAGACCCGCCTGTACCCCTGGCGAGCACGCCTGATCCATCTGCTCAACTAGCCGGAACCAACTTCCTGACACGCCAAAATAACCTGCCGGCTACACCACAACCATTTAGTGAACTCTTCGGAATCACCTGCCGGGCTGGCTCCAGAACCACTCGGCAGACACTCCGGAACCACCTGCCGGGCATGCCGGAACCACCTCTCAGACATGCCGGAACCACATGCCAATGACACCGGAAGCACCTGCCGAGCACGCCAGAACCACCTGCTCGACTCGCCAAAACCACCTGCTGGACACGCCAAAATCACCTGCCGGGTACGCTAGAAACACTTGGCGGACGCTCCAGAATCACCTGTCGGGCGTGCAGGAACCTCCTCTCATACTTGCCAGAACCATGTTCTGGACACGCCGGTACCACCTGCCGAGTATGCCGGAAGCAGCTGATCCACTCCCCAGAACCACCTAGTGGACACGCCAAAATCAACTGCCGGCAACGCCAGAACCACTCGGCAGACACTCCGGAATCACAGGCCAGGCATTCCGGAACCACCTCTCAGAGCTGCCAGAACCACATACCGGACACTCCGGATTCACCAGCCGGGCATGCTGGAACCACGTGCTGGACATGCCGGAACCACCTGCCGGACATGCCGGAACCACCTGCCGGACATCCCGGAACCAGCGGCTCGACTCGCTGGAGCCATTGCCGGACATGCAAAATCACCTGCCGGCTACGCCAGAACCACTTGGCGAACACTCCGGTATCACCTGCCGGGCGTGCCGGAACCACATCTCAGACTTGCCAGAACCATGTTCTGGACACGCCGGTACCACCTGCCGAGTATGCCGGAACCAGCTGATCCAAACCCCAGAACCACCTAGTGGACACGTTAAAATCAACTGCCACCTACGCCAGAACCACTCGGCAGACACTCCGGAATCACATGCCAGGCATTCCGGAACCACCTCTCAGAGGTGCCAGAACCAAAGGCCGGACACTCCGGTATCACCTGCCGGGCATGCAGGAACCACCTCTCAGAGGTGTCAGAACCACATGCCGGACACTCCAGAATCACCTGCCGGGCATGCTGCAACCACGTGCTGGACATGCCGGAACCACCTGCCGGACATGCCTGAACCACCTACCGGACATTCCGGAACCACCGGCTCGACTCGCCGGAACCATTGCCGGACATGAAAAATCACCTGCCGGCTACGCCAGAACCACATGGCGAACACTCCGGTATCACCTGCCGGGCATGCCGGAACCACCTCTCAGACATGCCGGAACCACATGCCAATGACACCGGAAGCACCTGCCAAGCACGCAAGAACCACCTGCTCGACTTGCCAAAACCACCTGATGGACACGCCTAAATCACCTTCCGGCTACGCCACAACCATTTGGTGAACACTTTGGAATCACCTGGCGGCTGGCTGGAACCAAGTGCCGGTCACGCCAACATCACCTGCCAGCTATGCCAGAACCACTTGGCGGACACCATGGAAACACCTTTCGGGCCGGCCGGAACCACCTATCAGACGTGCCAGAACCATGTGCCTGAGATGCCGGAACCACACCCCGAACAGACCGAAACCACCAGCCAGACCCACCTGAACCACCTGCCGAGCACGCCGGAACCACCTACACGACTCGCTCGAACCACCTACCTGACACGCTAAAATCACCTGCCGGGTATGCCACAACCACTTGGTGGACACTCCGGAATCAACTGCCGGACATGCCAGAACCAGCTCTCAGACACACCAGAACCACGTGCCAGACACGCCGGAAGCACCTGCTGAGCATGCCTGAGCCAAATGCTCGAGTTGCCAGAAACACCTGCCAGAGAAGCCAAAATCACCTGCCGGGTACGCCAGAACCACGTGGCGGACACTCCAGAATCACCTGTCGGGCATGCCGGAACCAACTCTCAGACGTGCCAGAACCTCGTGCCGGACACGCCAGAACCACCTGCCAGACAGACCGGAAACACCTGCTGGACACGCCGGAACCACCGGCTCGACTCGCAGGAACCACCGCCGGACATGCAAAATGACCTGCCGGCTACGCCAGAACCACTTGGCGAACACTCCGGAATCACCTGTCTCGCATGCCGGAACCACCTCTCAGACTTGCCAGAACCATGTTCCTGACACGCCGGTATCACCTGCCGAGTATGCCGGAACCACATGATCCACTCCCCAGAACCACCTGCTGGACACGCCAGAATCACCTGCCGGCTACGCCGGAACCACTCGGTAGACACTCGGGAACCACCTGCCGGGCATGCCGGAAACACCTCTCAGAGGTGCCAGAACCACATGCCGGACACTCCGGAATCACCTGCCGGGCATGCCGGAACAATCTCTCAGACGTGCCAGAACCATGTTCCGGACACACCGGTACCACCTGCCGAGCTCGCCGGAACCACCTGCGGGACAAGCCAAAATCACCTGCCGGCTACGCCAGAACCACTCGGCAGAAACTCCGGAATCACCTGCGGGGCTGGCTGGAACCACCTGCCGGTCACGCCAACATCACCTTTCAGCTACGCCAGAACCACTTGGCGGACACTACGGAAACACCTGTCGGTCCAGCAGCAACCACCTCTCAGACGTGCCAGAACCATGTGCCTGAGATGCCGGAACCACTCCCCGAACAGACCGAAACCACCTGCCAGACCAGCCTGAACCCACTGGCGAGCACGCCTGATCCTCCTGCTCAACTAGCCGGAACGACCTTCCTGACACGCCAAAATAACCCGCCGGCTACGCCACAAGCATTTGGTGAACTCTTCGGAATCACCTGCCGGGCTGGCTCCAGAACCCCTCGGCAGACTCTCCGGAACCACCTGCCGGGCATGCCGGAACCACCTCTCAGACATGCCGGAACCACATGCCAATGACACCGGAAGCACCTGCCGAGCACGCCAGAACCACCTGCTCGACTCGCCAAAACCACCCGCTGGACACGCCAAAATCACCTGCCGGCTACGCCACAACCATTTGGTGATCTCTTCGGAATCAACAGACGGGCTGGCTCCAGAACCACTCGGCAGACACTCCGGAACCACCTGCCGGGCATGCCGGAACCACCTCTCAGAGGTGCCAGAACAACATGCCGGACACTCCGGAATCACCTGCCGGGCATGCCGGAACCATCTCTCAGACGTGCCAGAACCATGTTCCGCACACGCCGGTACCACCTGCCGAGCTCGCCTGAACCACCTGCTGGACACGCCAAAATCACCTGCCGGCTACGCCAGAACCACTCGGCAGACACTCCGAAACCACCTGCCGGGCATCCCGGAACCACATCTCAGACATGCCGGAACCACATGCCAATGACACCGGAAGCACCTGCCGAGCACGCCAGAACCACCTGCTCGACTCGCCAAAACCACCTGCTGGACACGCCAAAATCACCTCTCAGCTACGCCACAACCATTTGGTGAACTCTTCGGAAGCACCTGTCGGGCTTGCTGGAACCACCTGCGGGTCACGCCAACATCACCTGCCAGCTATGCCAGAACCACTTGGCGGACACCATGGAAACACCTGTCGGGCCGGCCGGAACCACCTCTCAGACGTGCCAGAACCATGAGCCTGAGATGCCGGAACCACTCCCCGAACAGACCGAAACCACCTGCCAGACCCGCCTGAACCCCCTGGCGAGCACGCCTGATCCACCTGCTCAACTAGCCGGAACCGACTTCCTGACACTCCAAAATCACCTGCCAGGTATACAAGAACCACTTGGTGGACACTCCGGAATCATCTGCCGGAGATGCCAGAACCAGCTCTCAGACACACCAGAACCACGTGCCAGAGACGCCGGAAGCACCAGCTGAGCATGCCTGAGCCACCTGCTCGACTCGCAAGATACACCTTTCGGACAGGCGAAAATCTCCTGTCGGGTAGGCCAGAAACACTTGGCGGATGCTCCGGAATCACCTGTCGGGCGTGCTGGAACCACCTCTCAGACTTGCCAGAACCATGTTCTGGACACGCCGGTACCACCTGCCGAGTATGCCGGAACCAGCTGATCCACTCCCCAGAACCACCTAGCGGACACGCCAAAATCAGCTGCGGGCTACGCCAGACCCACTCGGCAAACACTCCGGAATCACAGGCCAGGCATTCCGGAACCACCTCTCAGAGGTGCCAGACCCACATGCCGACACTCCGGAATCACCTGCCGGGCATGCCGGAACCACCTTCTGGACTTGCCGGAACCAGCGGCTCGACTCGCCGGAACCATTGCCGGACATGCAAAATCACCTGCCGGCTACGCCAGAACCACTTGGCGAACGCTCTCGAATTACCTGCCGGGCATTCCGGAACCACATGCCGGACATGCCGGAACCACCGGCTCGACTCGCTGGAACCATTGCCGGACATGCAAAATCACCTGCCGGCTACGCCAGAACCACTTGGCGAACACTCCGGAATCACCTGCTGGGCATGGCGGAACCACCTCTCAGACACGCCGGAACCACATGCCGAGCACGCCAGAACCACCTGCGCGACTCGCCAAAACCACCTGCTGGACACGCCAAAATCACCTGCCGGCTACGCCACAACCATTTGGTGAACTCTTCGGAATCACCTGACGGGCTGGCTACAGAACCACTCCGCAGACACTCCGGAACCACCTGCCGGGCATGCCGGAACCACCTCTCAGACATGCCAGAACCACATGCCAATGACACTGGAAGCACCTGCCGAGCACGCCAGAACCACCTGCTCGACTTGCCAAAACCACCTGATGGACACGCCTAAATCACCTTCCGGCTACGCCACAACCATTTGGTGAACACTTCGGAATCACCTGCCGGGCTGGCTGGAACCACCTGCCGGTCACGCCAACATCACCTGCCAGCTATGGCAGAACCACTTGGCGGACACCATGGAAACACATGTCGGGCCGGCCGGAACCACCTATCAGACGTGCCAGAACCATGTGCCTGAGATGTCGGAACCACACCCCGAACAGACCGAAACCACCTGCCAGACCCGCCTGAACCACCTGCCGAGCACGCCGGAACCACCTACTCGACTCGCTCGAACCACCTACCTGACACACTAAAATCACCTTGTGGCGGACATTCCGGAATCACCTGTCGGGCATGCCGGAACCAACTCTCAGACGTGCCAGAACCTCGTGCCGGTCACTCCAGAACCACATGCCGGACACGCCGGAACCACCGGCTCGACTCGCCGGAACCACCGCCGGACATGCAAAATGACCTGCAGGCTACGCCGGAGCCACTTGGCGAACACTCCGGAATCACCTGTCGGGCATGCCGGAACCACCTCTCAGACTTGCCAGAACCATCTTCCGGACACGCCGGTACCACCTGCCGAGTATGCCCGAAGCAACTGAACAACTCCCCAGAACCACCTGCTGGACACGCCAGAATCACCTGCCGGCTACGCCAGAACCAGTCGGCAGACACTCCGGGACCACCTGCCGGGCATGCCGGAACCACCTATCAGAGGTGCCAGAACCACATGCCGGACACTCCGGAATCACATGCCGAGCACGCCGGAACCACCTACTCAACTCACCGGAACCACCTACCTGACACGCTAAAATCACCTGCCGGGTATGCCACAACCACTTGGTGGACACTCCGGAATCATCTGCCGGAGATACCAGAACCAGCTCTCAGACACACCAGAACCACGTGCCAGACACGCCGGAAGCACCTGCTGAGCATGCCTGAGCCAAATGCTCGACTTGCAAGAAACACCTGCCAGACACGCCAAAATCACCTGCCGGGTACGGCAGAACCACGTGGTGGACACTCCAGAATCACGTGTCGGGCAATCCGGAACCAACTCTCAGACGTGCCAGAACCTCGTGCCGGTCACGCCAGAACCACCTGCCGGACAGACCAGAAACACCTGCTGGACACGCCGGAACCACCGGCTCGACTCGCCAGAACCACCGCCGGACATGCAAAATGACCTGCCGGCTACGCCAGAACCACTTGGCGAACACTCCGGAATCACCTGCCAGGCATGCCGAAACCACCTGATGCACTCCCCAGAACCACCTGCTGGACATGCTGTAATCACCTGCCGGACATGCCTGAACCACCGGCTCGACTCGCCGGAAACACCGCAGGACATGCAAAATCACCTGCCGGCTACGCCAGAACCACTTGGCGAACACTCCGGAATCACCCGCTGGGCATGCCGCAACGACGTCTCAGACATGCCATAACCACATGCCAATGACACCGGAAGCACCTGCCGAGCACGCCGGAACCACCTGCTCGACTCGCCAGAACCACCTGCCGGACACACCAAAATCACCTGCCGGCTACGCCACAACCAGTTGGTGAACACTTCGAAATCAACTGCCGGGCTGGCTGGAACCACCTGCCGGTCACGCCAAAATCACCTGCCAGCTACGGCAGAACCACTTGGCGGACACGCCAAAATCACCTACCGGCTATGCCACAACCAGTTGGTGAACACTTCGGAATCACCTGCCGTTCTGGCTGGAACCAGCTGCCGGTCATGCCACATCACCTGCCAGCTACGCCAGAACCACTTGGCGGACACTCCGGAAACACCAGTCGTGCCGGCCCCATACACCTCTCAGCCGTGCCAGAAACATGTGCCTGAGATGCCGGAACCACACCCCGAACAGACCGAAACCACCTGCCAGACATGCCTGAACCACCTGCCGAGCACGCCGGATCCACCTGCTGAGCATGCTGGAACAACCTGCTCGACTCGCTGGAGCCACCTGCCGGACATGCCAAAATCAGCTGCCGGCTATGCCAGAACCACTTGCCGGACACTCCAAAATCACCTGCCTGGCGTGCCGGAACCACCTCTCATATGTACCAGAACCACGTGCAGGAGATGCCGGAAGCACCTGCCGAGCATGCCAGAACCACCCGATCCACTCCCCAGAACCACCTGCTGGACCCGCCTGAACCACCTGCTGGCTACGCGGGAACCACTTGGTGGACACTCCGGAATCACCTGCCGTGCATGCCGGAACCACCCCTCATCATGCCTGAAAAACGTGCCGGACACGCCGGAACCACCTCCCGAACTAACCGGAACCACCTTTCGGACATGCCTGAACCACCTTACGAGCACGCTGGAACCACCTGCTCGACTCGCTGGAACCATCTGCTGGATACACCAAAATCACCTGCCGGCTATGGCAGAACCACTTGCTGACACTCTGGAATAACCTGCCATTCATCCCGGAACCGCCCCTCAGATGTGCCAGAACCACGTTCTGGACGCCCCGGACCACTTCCGTGAAAGACTGGAACCACCTGCTGAGCATTCTGGAAACACCTGCTCGACTCCCGGGAACCGCCTCTGGGGAAACTGTCATAGAAATGCAGGTAAAACGGCCTTTCTTGCCAGCCCTTAACTCGCCACTTTAGAACTTCTGCTTCTGCCACAATTGCACCTTGCCAACCCGGCTCAGACGAAATGCCTACATCTTCCCCTGAAGCAACTGGGCTGAGTCCCAAATGATTGAGCATCCACGTGCTTAGGAGGCGATAGACTGCACGCCTTTTTCCAACCACCATTGTGCACTGCTGGAGAGAGTGTCGGAAAGCAGCTATGTCAGAAAGACCCCTTTGCTCTCAGCCGTGCCCTCCATTGCTCTAGACGTGGAATGCACAATGCACTGGCTTCCCCCCTCAAGGGGCGACAAGCCACAGACCACCTTGCTTCCATCTCTTTAGGAAGCTGAGAAGGAACTCGCTTTCAACAGTGATCTTACAGAGTCCAGGGAACATCTCATACAAAGGCAGCTGAAATGCCGTTTCTTTTCCACCCTTAACTTGCCGATTTGGAACTTCTGTTTCTGCCACATTTCCACCTTGCCATCCAGGCTCCGACGAAATGCCTACATCTTCCCCTTCAGCAACGGGGACGAGGCCCATATGACTGTGCTTCCACATGCTTAAGAGGAGAGAGACAGGCTTTTTACAATCACGGTTGTGCACTGGTGGAGAGAGTGTCAGAAAGCACCTATGTCAGAAAGGTCCCTTTGATCTCAGCCATGCCCTGAATTGCTCTAGAGGAGGAAGGCACAATGCACTGCCTCTGGCTCCACCCCTCAATGGCAGACGAACCACACACCTTCTTGCGTCCAGCTCTTTAGGACGCTGAGAAAGAGCTCGCATTCCATAGTGCTCTTAGAGCGTCCAGGGAACATCTCATACAAAGGCAGCTGAACGCAGTTTCTTCCAGCACTTCACTCGCCGATCTGGAACATCTGCATGTGCCACATTTCCACCTTGTCAACCAGGCTCAGACGAAATGCCTACAACTTCCCCTTAAACAATGGGGACGAGGTCCGAATGATTGTGGTTCCACCTGCTTAGTAGGAGAGAGACAATAGGCTTTTAACCAACCGCCCTTGAGCAATGGTTGGGGGAGTGTCAGACAGCACCAATGTCAGAAAGGGCCCTTTGCTCTCAGCCGTGCCCTCCATTGCTCTAGAGGTGGAAGGCACAAAGCACTGCCACCATCCTTCAATGGGAGACAAGCCATCAACTGTCCTGCTTCCAGCTCTTTAGGAAGCTGGGAAAGCACTCGCATTCCACAGTGCTCTTACAGCGTCCTGGGAACATCTCATACCAAGGCAGCTGAACGCCGTGTCTTTTCAGAGCTTAACTCGCCAATCTGCAACATCCGCTTCTGCCGCATTTCCACCTTGCCAACCCGGCTCAGAAGAAATGCCTACATCTTCCCCTTGAGCAATGGGGACGAGGCCCGGATGATTGTGGTTCCACATGCTGAGGAGGAGACAGACAATAGGCTTTGAAGAAACCACCTTTGAGCAATGGTTGGGGGAGTGTCAGAAAGCACCAATGTCAGAAAGGCCCTTTACTCTCGGCCGTGCCCTCCATTCCTCTAGAGGCAGGAGGCACAAGGCACTGGCACCACCCCTGAAGGGGATCAGAAAGCACCTATGGCAGAAAGCCCCCTTTGCTCTCAGCCGTGCCCTCCATTGCTCTGCAGGTGAAAGGCACAAAGCACTGCCTCCATCCTGCAATGGGAGACAAGCCATAAACTGTCTTGCCTCCAGCTCTTTAGGAAGCTGACAAACAACTCGCTTTCCAAAGTCAAGTTACAGCATACCAGGAACCTCTCATACAAAGGCAGCTCAAACGGCATTTCTTTCCAGCCCTTCACTCGCAGCTTTAGGACTTCTGCTTCTGCCGCAATTCCACCTTGCCAACCCGGCTCAGACGAAACGCCTACATCTTCCCCTGAAGCCACTGGGCTGAGTCCCAAATGATTGAGCGTCCACGTGCTACAGAGGTGATAGACTGCACGCCTTTTTCCAACCACCATTGTGCACTGCTGGAGAGAGTGTCGGAAAGCAGCTATGTCAGAAAGACCCCTTTGCTCTCAGCCGTGCCCTTCATTGCTCTAGACGTGGAATGCACAATGCACTGGCTCCCCCCCCTCAAGGGGCGACAAGCCACAGACAATCTTCCTTCCATCTCTTTAGGAAGCTGAGAAAGAACTCGCTTTCAACAGTGCTCTTTCTGTGTCCTGGCAACATCTCATACAAAGGCAGCTGATATGCCATTTCTTTTCAGCGCTTAACTCGCAGATTTGGAACTTCTGCTCCTGCCACATTTCCACCTTGCCAACCCGGCTCAAACGAAATGTCTACATCTTCCCCTGCAGCAACGGGGACGAGGCCCAGATGACTGTGCTTCCGCATGCTTAGCAGGAGCAGACAATAGGCTTTTTACAAACCGCCATTGTGCACTGGGTCAGAGAGTGTCAGAATGCACCTATGTCAGAAAGGGCCCTTTGCTCTCAGCCGTGCCCTCCATTGCTCTAGAGGTGGAAGGCACAAAGCACTGCCTCCATCCTTCAATTGGAGACAAGCCATCAACTGTCCTGCTTCCAGCTCTTTAGGAAGCTGGGAAAGTATTCGCATTCCACAGTGCTCTTACAGCGTCCTGGGAACATCTCATACAAAGGCAGCTGAACACCGTGTCTTTTCAGCCCTTAACTCACCAATCTGCAACATCTGCTTCTGCCACATTTCCGCCTTGCCAACGCGGACCAGACGAAATGCCTACATCTTCCCCTGAAGCAACTGTGCTGATTCCCAAATGATTGAGCATCCACATGCTTAGGAGGCGATAAACTGCATGCCTTTTTCCAACCACCATTTTACACTGCTTAGAGAGCGTCGGAAAGCAGCTATGTCAGAAAGGCCCCTTTGCTCTCAGCCATGCCCTCCATTGCTCTAGAGGTGGAAGGCACAAAGCACTGGTTCTGGATCCACCGCTCAATGGGAGACAAACCACATCTTGTCCTGCTTCCAGCTCTTTAGGAAGTGGAGAAAAAACTCCCTTTCCACAGTGTTCTTACAGCGTCCTGGGAACATGTCATACAAAGGAGGCTGAACGCCGTTTCTTTTCAGGACTTCACTCGCCAGTCTGGGACATCAGCATCCTGCACGTTTCCACCTTGCCAACCCGGCTCAGACGAAATGCCTACATCTTCCCCTTGAGCAATGGGGATGAGGCCCATATGATTGTGGTACCACATGCTGAGGAGGAGAGAGACAATAGGCTTTTAACTAACCACGAAGTGCAATGTTTGGGAGAGTGTCAGAAAGCACCAATGGCAGAAAGACCCCTTTACTCTCAGCCGTGCCCTCCATTGCTGTAGAGGTGGAAGGCACAAAGCACTGCCTCCATCCTTCAATGGGAGACAAGCCATAAACTGTCTTGCCTCCAGCTCTTTAGGAAGCTGAGAAAGAACTCGCTTTCCACAGTGCTGTTACAGGATACGAGGAAACTCTCATACAGAGGCAGCTCAAATGCCATTTCTTCCCAGTGCTTAACTGGCCGCTTTAGGACTACTGCTTCTGCCACAGTTCCACCTTGCCAACCCGGCTCAGACGAAATGCCTACATCTTCCCCTTAAGCAACGGGGGCGAAGCCCACATGATTGTGCTTCCACATGCTTAGCAGGAGCAGACAATAGGCTTTTTACAAACCGCCATGGTGCACTGGGTCAGAGAGTGTCAGAATGCACCTATGTCAGAAAGGGCCCTTTGCTCTCAGCCGTGCCCTCCATTGCTCTAGAGGTGGAAGGCACAAAGCACTGCCTCCATCCTTCAATGGGAGACAAGCCATAAACTGTCTTGCCTCCAGCTCTTTAGGAAGCTGACAAACAACTCGCTTGCCACAGTCCTGTTACAGCAGACCGGGGAACTTCTCATACAAAGGCAGCTCAAATGGCATTTCTTCCCAGCCCTTAACTCGCAGCTTTAGAACTTCTGCTTCTGCCGCAATTCCACCTTGCCAACCCAGCTCAGACAAAATGCCTACATCTTCCCCTTAACCAACTGGGCTGAGTCCCAAATGATTGTGCAACCATGTGTTTAGCAGGAGAGAGACAATACACTTTTCACCAACCACAGTTGACCACTGGTGGAGAGAGTGTCAGAAAACACCTATGTCAGAAAGGCCCCTTTCCTCTCAGTTTTGCCCTCCATTGCTCTAGACGCGGAATGCACAATGCATTGTCTCCACCCCTCTAGGGGCGACAAGCCACAGACCATCTTTCTTCCATCTCTTTAGGAAGTTGAGAACCAAATCTCCTGACGCATAAAAAGGAATCATGCCCCTTAGATGCCAGAAAACCCCGGGAGACATGCCAAAAACACCCTACGCACACTCTCAAAGAACCACACATTCATGCCAGAACGACCCAACAGGCACACCAGAAGCACCCACTTTGCATGGCAGAACCACCTGTCACCACCTGCTGAACACAGTGGAACAACAATTCTGACACTGCAGAACCATCTCTTCAACATGCCAGCTGCACACAACAGACACGACAGAACCAGATTCCAAACGCAGCACAACATGCCAGACACATTGGAAACACCTGATGGATATGCCGCAAACAGGTGCCAGAAACAGTGAAACCTCCTGCAGAGTATTTCAGAACAGGGGGCCAGAAATGCCACCAACACCTGTCTTAGAAGCCAGAGCCACGAGCCCAAAAAGCAGGAAAGACCTGCTGGACATGCCAAAATAACCTGCTGGTGATGCCAGAAACACTTGGTGGACACCCAGGAATCAGCTGCCAGGCTGCCTGAAGCACGTCGCAGACGTGCCAGAACCACATTACAGACATGCCAGAAACACCTCCGGGACAGACCGTAAACACCTGCCCAACAAGCTGGGAACACCTCTCAGACGTACCAGAACCACTTGCCAGACAAGCTGGAAACATGTACTGCACAGACTGGAACCACGTGCTGAGCACGCCAGAACCACCTGCCGGACACGCCCAAATCACCTGACGGCTACGCCGGAACCACTTTGAATACAAGGCAGAATACTGTTTTGGGCATGATGGCACAAACTCTCAGACGTGCCAGAACCTCGTGCTGGACACCCCAGAACCACCTGCCGGGCATGCCAGCACAACCTCTCAGAGGTGCCAGAACCACATGCTGGACACTCTGGAATCACCTGCCGGGCATGCCGGAACCATCTCTCAGACGTGCCAGAACCATGTTCCGGACACGCTGGTACCACCTGCCGAGCTCGCCGGAACCACCTGCTGGACACACCAAAATCACCTGCCAGCTACGCCAGAACCACACGGCAGACACTCAGGAATCACCTGCCGGGCTGGCTGGAACCACCTGCCGGTCAGGCCAACATCACCTTTCAGCTACGCCAGAAATACTTGGCGGACACTCAGGAAACACCTCTCCGGCCGGCCGGAACCAGCTCTCAGAAGTGCCATAACAATGAGCCTGAGATGCCGGAACCACTTCCCGAACAGACCGAAACCACCTGATAGACCCGCCTGAACCCCCTGGCGAGCACGCCTGATCCACCTGCTCAACTAGCCGGAACCAACTTGCTGACATGCCAAAATCACCTGCCAGGTATGCCAGAACCACTTGGTGGACACTCCGGAATCATCTGCCGGACATGCCTGAATCAGCTCTCAGACACACCAGAACCACGTGCCAGAGACGCCGGATGCACCAGCTGAGCATGCCTGAGCCACCTGCTCGACTCGCAAGATACACCTGTCGGACATGCCAAAACCTCCTGCCGGGTACGCCAGAAACACTTGGCGGACGCTCCGGAATCACCTGTCGGGCGTGCCGGAACCACCTCTCAGACTTGCCAGAACCATGTTCTGGACACGCCGGTACCACCTGCCGAGTATGCCGGAACCAGCTGATCCACTCCCCAGAACCACCTAGTGGGCATGCCAAAATCAACTGCCGGCTACGCCAGAACCACTCGGCAGACACTCCGGAATCACATGCCAGGCATTCCGGAACCACCTCTCAGAGGTGCCAGAACCAAATGCCGGACACTCCGGTATCACCTGCCGGGCATGCCGGAACCACCTCTCAGAGGTGCCAGAACCACATTCCGGAGACTCCGGAATCACCTGCCGGGCATGCCGGAACCACCGGCTCCACACACCGGAACCATTGCCGGACATGCAAAATCACCTGCCGGCTACGCCAGAACCACTTGGCGAACTCTCCGGAATCACCTGCCGGGCATGGCGGAACCACCTCTCAGACATGCCAGAACCGCATGCCAATGACACCGGAAGCACCTGCCGAGCACGCCAGAACCACCTGCTCGACTCGCCAAAACCACCTGCTGGACACGCCAAAATCACCTGCCGGCTACGCCACAACCATTTGGTGAACACTTCGGAATCACCTGCCGGGCTGGCTGGAACCACCTGCCGGTCACGCCAACATCACCTGCCAGCTATGCCAGAACCACTTGGCGGACACCATGGAAACACCTGTCGGGCCGGCCGGTACCACCTCTCAGACGTGCCAGAACCATGTGCCTGAGATGCCGGAACAACACCCCGAAAAGACCGAAACCACCTGCCAGACCTGCCTGAACCACCTGCCGAGCACGCCGGAACCACCTACTCGACTCGCCGGAACCACCTACCTGACACGCTAAAATCACCTGCCGGGTATGCCACAACCACTTGGTGGATACTCCGGAATCATCTGCCGGACATGCCAGAACCAGCTCTCAGACACACCAGAACCACGTGCCAGACACGCCGGATGCACCTGCTGATCATGCCTGAGCCAAATGCTCGCCTTGCCAGAAACACCTGCCAGACACGCCAAAATCACCTGCCGGGTACGCCAGAACCACGTGGCGGACACTCCGGAATCACCTGTCGGGCATGCCGGAACCAACTCTCAGACGTGCCAGAACCTCGTGCCGGTCACGCCAGAACCACCTGCCGGAGACGCCGGAACCACCGGCTCGACTCGCCGGAACCACCGCCGGACATGCAGAATGACCTGCCGGCTACGCCAGAACCACTTGGCGAACACTCCGAATCACCTGTCGGGCATGCCGTAACCGCCTCTCAGACTTGCCAGAACAATGTTCCGGACACGACGGTACCACCTTCCGAGTATGCTGGAACCACCTGATCCACTCCCCAGAACCACCTGCTGGACACTCCAGAATCACCTGCCGACTACGCCAGAACCACTCGGCAGAACCTCCGGAACCACTTGCTGGGCATGCCGGACCCACCTCTCAGAGGTGCCAGAACCACATGCCGGACACTCCGGAATCACCTTTCGGGCATGCCGGAAACACCTCTCAGAGGTGCCAGAACCACATGCCGGACACTCCGGAATCACCTGCCGGGCATTCCGGAACCATCTCACAGACGTTCCAGAACCATGTTCCGGACACGCTAGTACCACCTGCCGAGCTCGCCGGAACCACCTGCTGGTCACGCCAAAATCACCTGCCAGCTACGCCAGAACCACATGGCAGAGACTCCGGAATCACCTGCCGGGCTGGCTGGAACCACCTGCCGGTCACGCCAACATCACCTCTCAGCTACGCCAGAACCACTTGGCGGACTCTCCGGAAACACCTCTCCGGCCGGCCGTAACCACCTCTCAGACGTGCCAGAACCATGTGCCTGAGATGCCGGAACCACTCCCCGAACAGACCGAAACCACCTGCCAGACCCGCCTGAACCCACTGGCGATCACGCCTGATCCAACTGCTCAACTAGCCGGAACCACTTTCCTGACACGCCAAAATAACCTGCCGGCTACGTCACAGCCATTTGGTGAACTCTTCGGAATCACCTGCCGGGCTGGCTCCAGAACCACTCGGCAGACACTCCGGAACCACCTGCCGGGCATGCCGGAACCACCTCTCAGACATGCCGGAACCACATGCCAATGACACCGGAAGCACCTGCCGAGCACGCCAGAACCACCTGCTCGACTCTCCAAAACCACCTGCTGGACACGCCAAAATCACCTGCCGGCTACGCCACAACCATTGGGTGAACTCTTCGGAATCACCTGCCGGGCTGGCTCCAGAACCAGTCGGCAGACACTCCGGAACCACCTGCCGGGCATGCCGGAACCACCTCTCAGACATGCCGGAACCACATGCCAATGACACTGGAAGCACCTGCCGAGCACGCAAGAACCACCTGCTCGACTCGCCAAAACCACCTGCTGGACACGCCAAAATCACCTGCCGGCTACGCCACAACCATTTGGTGAACTCTTCGGAATCAACTGCCGGGCTTGCTGGAACCACCTGCTGGTCACGCCAACATCACCTGCCAGCTATGCCAGAACCACTTGGCGGACACCATGGAAACACCTGTCGGGCCGGCCGGAACCACCTCTCAGACGTGCCAGAACCATGTTCCTGAGAAGATGGAACCACTCCCCGAACAGACCGAAACCACCTGCCAGACCCGCCTGAAGCCCCTGGTCAGCACGCCTGATCCACCTGCTCAACTAGCCGGAACCACCTTCCAGACACGCCAAAATACCTGCCAGGTCTACCAGAACCACTTGGGGGACACTCCGGAATCATCTGCCAGAAATGCCAGAACCAGCCCTCTGACACACCAGAACCAAGTGCCGGACACGCCGGAAGCACCTGCTGATCATGCCTGAGCCACATGCTCGACTTGCAAGAAACACCCGCCAGACACGCCAAAATCACCTGCCGGGTACGCCAGAACCACGTGGCGGACTCTCCGTAATCACCTGTCGGGCATGCCGGAACCAACTCTCAGACGTGCCAGAACCTCGTGCCGGACACGCCAGAACCACGTGCCGGACAGACCGGAAACACCTGCTGGACACGCCGGAACCACCGGCTCGACTCGCCGGAACCACCACCGGACATGCACAATGACCTGTCGGCTACACCAGAACCACATGGCGAACACTCCGGAATCACCAGTCGGGCATGCCGGAACCACCTCTCAGACTTTCCAGAACCAAGTTCCGGACACGCCGGTACCACCTGCCGAGTATGCCGGAACCACCTGATCCACTCCCCAGAACCACCTGCTGGATACGCCAGAATCACCTGCCGGCTACTCCAGAACCACTCGGCAGAAACTCCATAACCAACTGCCGGGCATGCCGGAACCACCTCTCTGAGGTGCCAGAACCACATGCCGGACACTCCGGACTCACCTGCCGGGCATGCCGGAACCATCTCTCAGACGTGCCAGAACCATGTTCCGGACATGCCGGAACCACCTGCCGAGCTCGCCGGAACCACCTGCTGGACACGCCAAAATCACCTGCCGCCTACGCCAGAACCACTCGGCAGACACTCCGGAATCACATGCCAGGCATTCCGGAACCACCTCTCACAGGGGTCGGAACCAAATGCTGGACACTCCGGTATCACCTGCCGGGCATGCCGGAACCACCTCTCAGAGGTGCCAGAACCACATGCCGGACACTCCGGAGTCACCTGCCGGGCATGCCGGAACCATCTCTCAGACGTGCCAGAAACATGTTCCGGACACGCCGGTACCACCTGCCGAGCTCGCCGGAACCACCTGCTTGACACTGCAAAATCACCTGCTGGCTACGCCAGAACCACTCGGCAGACACTCCGGAATCACCTGCCGGGCTCGCTGGAACCACCTGCCGGTGACGCCAACATCACCTTTCAGCTACGCCAGAACCACTTGGCGGACACTCCGGAAACACCTGTCGGGCCGGCCGGAACCACCTCTCAGACGTGCCAGAACCATGAGCCTGAGATGCCGGAACCACTCCCCGAACAGACCGAAACCAGTTGCCAGACCCGCCTGAACACCCTGGCGAGCACGCCTGATCCACCTGCTCAACTAGCCGGAACCACCTTCCAGACACGCCAAAATCACCTGCCAGGTCTACCAGAACCACTTGGTGGACACTCCGGAATCATCTTCCAGAAATGCCAGAACCAGCCCTCTGACACACCAGAACCACGTGCCGGAAACGCCGGAAGCACCTGCTGATCATGCCTGAGACACATGCTCGACTTGCAAGAAACACCTGCCAGACACGCCAAAATCACCTGCCGTGTACGCCAGAACCACGTGGCGGACTCTCCGGAATCACGTGTCGGGCATGCCGGAACCAACTCTCAGACCTGCCAGAACCTCGTGCCGGACACGCCAGAACCACGTGCCGGACAGACCGGAAACACCGGCCAGACACGCCGGAACCACCGGCTTGACTCGCCAGAACCACAGCCGGACATGCAAAATGACCTGCCGGCTACGCCAGAACCACTCGGCAGACACTCCGGAATCACCTGCCGGGCATGCCGGAACCAGCTGCCGGACATGCCGGAACCACCGGCTCGACTCGCCGGAACCAAGGCCGGACATGCAAAATCACCTGCCGGCTATGCCAGAACCACTTGGGGAACACTCCGGGATCACCTGCCGGGCATGGCAGAAGCACCTCTCAGACACGCCGGAACCACATGCCAATGACACCGGAAGCACCTGCCGAGCACGCCAGAACCACCTGCTCGACTCGCCAAAACCACCTGCTGGACACGCCAAAATCACCTGTCGGCTATGCCACAACCATTTGGTGAACTCTTCGGAATCACCTGCCGGGCTGGCTGGAACCACCTGCCGCTCACGCCAACATCACCTGCCAGCTATGCCAGAACCACTTGGCGGACACCATGGAAACACCTGTCGGGCCGGCCGGAACCACCTCTCAGACGTGCCAGAACCATGTGCCTGAGATGCCGGAACCACTCCCCGAACAGACCGAAACCAGTTGCCAGACCCGCCTGAACCCCCTGGCGAGCACACCTGATCCACCTCCTCAACTAGCCGGAACCACCTTCCAGACACGCCAAAATACCTGCCAGGTCTACCAGAACCACTTGGGGGACACTCCGGAATCATCTGCCAGAAATGCCAGAACCAGCCCTCTGACACACCAGAACCAAGTGCCGGACACGCCGGAAGCACCTGCTGATCATGCCTGAGCCACATGCTCGACTTGCAAGAAACACCCGCCAGACACGCCAAAATCACCTGCCGGGTACGCCAGAACCACGTGGCGGACTCTCCGTAATCACCTGTCGGGCATGCCGGAACCAACTCTCAGACGTGCCAGAACCTCGTGCCGGACACGCCAGAACCACGTGCCGGACAGACCGGAAACACCTGCTGGACACGCCGGAACCACCGGCTCGACTCGCCGGAACCACCACCGGACATGCACAATGACCTGTCGGCTACACCAGAACCACATGGCGAACACTCCGGAATCACCAGTCGGGCATGCCGGAACCACCTCTCAGACTTTCCAGAACCAAGTTCCGGACACGCCGGTACCACCTGCCGAGTATGCCGGAACCACCTGATCCACTCCCCAGAACCACCTGCTGGATACGCCAGAATCACCTGCCGGCTACTCCAGAACCACTCGGCAGAAACTCCATAACCAACTGCCGGGCATGCCGGAACCACAACTCTGAGGTGCCAGAACCACATGCCGGACACTCCGGACTCACCTGCCGGGCATGCCGGAACCATCTCTTAGACATGCCAGAACCATGTTCCGGACATGCCGGAACCACCTGCCGAGCTCGCCGGAACCACCTGCTGGACACGCCAAAATCACCTGCCGCCTACGCCAGAACCACTCGGCAGACACTCCGGAATCACATGCCAGGCATTCCGGAACCACCTCTCACAGGGGTCGGAACCAAATGCTGGACACTCCGGTATCACCTGCCGGGCATGCCGGAACCACCTCTCAGAGGTGCCAGAACCACATGCCGGACACTCCGGAGTCACCTGCCGGGCATGCCGGAACCATCTCTCAGACGTGCCAGAAACATGTTCCGGACACGCCGGTACCACATGCCGAGCTCGCCGGAACCACCTGCTTGACACTGCAAAATCACCTGCTGGCTACGCCAGAACCACTCGGCAGACACTCCGGAATCACCTGCCGGGCTCGCTGGAACCACCTGCCGGTGACGCCAACATCACCTTTCAGCTACGCCAGAACCACTTGGCGGACACTCCGGAAACACCTGTCGGGCCGGCCGGAACCACCTCTCAGACGTGCCAGAACCATGAGCCTGAGATGCCGGAACCACTCCCCGAACAGACCGAAACCAGTTGCCAGACCCGCCTGAACACCCTGGCGAGCACGCCTGATCCACCTGCTCAACTAGCCGGAACCACCTTCCAGACACGCCAAAATCACCTGCCAGGTCTACCAGAACCACTTGGTGGACACTCCGGAATCATCTTCCAGAAATGCCAGAACCAGCCCTCTGACACACCAGAACCACGTGCCGGAAACGCCGGAAGCACCTGCTGATCATGCCTGAGACACATGCTCGACTTGCAAGAAACACCTGCCAGACACGCCAAAATCACCTGCCGTGTACGCCAGAACCACGTGGCGGACTCTCCGGAATCACGTGTCGGGCATGCCGGAACCAACTCTCAGACCTGCCAGAACCTCGTGCCGGACACGCCAGAACCACGTGCCGGACAGACCGGAAACACCGGCCAGACACGCCGGAACCACCGGCTTGACTCGCCAGAACCACAGCCGGACATGCAAAATGACCTGCAGGCTACGCCAGAACCACTCGGCAGACACTCCGGAATCACCTGCCGGGCATGCCGGAACCAGCTGCCGGACATGCCGGAACCACCGGCTCGACTCGCCGGAACCAAGGCCGGACATGCAAAATCACCTGCCGGCTATGCCAGAACCACTTGGGGAACACTCCGGGATCACCTGCCGGGCATGGCAGAAGCACCTCTCAGACACGCCGGAACCACATGCCAATGACACCGGAAGCACCTGCCGAGCACGCCAGAACCACCTGCTCGACTCGCCAAAACCACCTGCTGGACACGCCAAAATCACCTGTCGGCTATGCCACAACCATTTGGTGAACTCTTCGGAATCACCTGCCGGGCTGGCTGGAACCACCTGCCGCTCACGCCAACATCACCTGCCAGCTATGCCAGAACCACTTGGCGGACACCATGGAAACACCTGTCGGGCCGGCCGGAACCACCTCTCAGACGTGCCAGAACCATGTGCCTGAGATGCCGGAACCACTCCCCGAACAGACCGAAACCAGTTGCCAGACCCGCCTGAACCCCCTGGCGAGCACACCTGATCCACCTCCTCAACTAGCCGGAACCACCTTCCAGACACGCCAAAATACCTGCCAGGTCTACCAGAACCACTTGGGGGACACTCCGGAATCATCTGCCAGAAATGCCAGAACCAGCCCTCTGACACACCAGAACCAAGTGCCGGACACGCCGGAAGCACCTGCTGATCATGCCTGAGCCACATGCTCGACTTGCAAGAAACACCCGCCAGACACGCCAAAATCACCTGCCGGGTACGCCAGAACCACGTGGCGGACTCTCCGTAATCACCTGTCGGGCATGCCGGAACCAACTCTCAGACGTGCCAGAACCTCGTGCCGGACACGCCAGAACCACGTGCCGGACAGACCGGAAACACCTGCTGGACACGCCGGAACCACCGGCTCGACTCGCCGGAACCACCACCGGACATGCACAATGACCTGTCGGCTACACCAGAACCACATGGCGAACACTCCGGAATCACCAGTCGGGCATGCCGGAACCACCTCTCAGACTTTCCAGAACCAAGTTCCGGACACGCCGGTACCACCTGCCGAGTATGCCGGAACCACCTGATCCACTCCCCAGAACCACCTGCTGGATACGCCAGAATCACCTGCCGGCTACTCCAGAACCACTCGGCAGAAACTCCATAACCAACTGCCGGGCATGCCGGAACCACAACTCTGAGGTGCCAGAACCACATGCCGGACACTCCGGACTCACCTGCCGGGCATGCCGGAACCATCTCTTAGACATGCCAGAACCATGTTCCGGACATGCCGGAACCACCTGCCGAGCTCGCCGGAACCACCTGCTGGACACGCCAAAATCACCTGCCGCCTACGCCAGAACCACTCGGCAGACACTCCGGAATCACATGCCAGGCATTCCGGAACCACCTCTCACAGGGGTCGGAACCAAATGCTGGACACTCCGGTATCACCTGCCGGGCATGCCGGAACCACCTCTCAGAGGTGCCAGAACCACATGCCGGACACTCCGGAGTCACCTGCCGGGCATGCCGGAACCATCTCTCAGACGTGCCAGAAACATGTTCCGGACACGCCGGTACCACATGCCGAGCTCGCCGGAACCACCTGCTTGACACTGCAAAATCACCTGCTGGCTACGCCAGAACCACTCGGCAGACACTCCGGAATCACCTGCCGGGCTCGCTGGAACCACCTGCCGGTGACGCCAACATCACCTTTCAGCTACGCCAGAACCACTTGGCGGACACTCCGGAAACACCTGTCGGGCCGGCCGGAACCACCTCTCAGACGTGCCAGAACCATGAGCCTGAGATGCCGGAACCACTCCCCGAACAGACCGAAACCAGTTGCCAGACCCGCCTGAACACCCTGGCGAGCACGCCTGATCCACCTGCTCAACTAGCCGGAACCACCTTCCAGACACGCCAAAATCACCTGCCAGGTCTACCAGAACCACTTGGTGGACACTCCGGAATCATCTTCCAGAAATGCCAGAACCAGCCCTCTGACACACCAGAACCACGTGCCGGAAACGCCGGAAGCACCTGCTGATCATGCCTGAGACACATGCTCGACTTGCAAGAAACACCTGCCAGACACGCCAAAATCACCTGCCGTGTACGCCAGAACCACGTGGCGGACTCTCCGGAATCACGTGTCGGGCATGCCGGAACCAACTCTCAGACCTGCCAGAACCTCGTGCCGGACACGCCAGAACCACGTGCCGGACAGACCGGAAACACCGGCCAGACACGCCGGAACCACCGGCTTGACTCGCCAGAACCACAGCCGGACATGCAAAATGACCTGCCGGCTACGCCAGAACCACTCGGCAGACACTCCGGAATCACCTGCCGGGCATGCCGGAACCAGCTGCCGGACATGCCGGAACCACCGGCTCGACTCGCCGGAACCAAGGCCGGACATGCAAAATCACCTGCCGGCTATGCCAGAACCACTTGGGGAACACTCCGGGATCACCTGCCGGGCATGGCAGAAGCACCTCTCAGACACGCCGGAACCACATGCCAATGACACCGGAAGCACCTGCCGAGCACGCCAGAACCACCTGCTCGACTCGCCAACACCACCTGCTGGACACGCCAAAATCACCTGCCGGCTACGCCACAACCATTTGGTGAACACTTCGGAATCACCTGCCGGGCTGGCTGGAACCACCTGCCGGTCACACCAACATCACCTGCCAGCTATGCCAGAACCACTTGGCGGACACCATGGAAACACCTGTCGGGCAGGCCGGAACCACCTCTCAGACGTGCCAGAACCATGTGCCTGAGATGCCGGAACCACACCCCGAACAGACCGAAACCACCTGCCAGACCCGCCTGAACCACCTGCCGAGAACGCCGGAACCACCTACTCGACTCGCTGGAACCACCTACCTGACACGCTAAAAGCACCTGCCGGGTATGCCACAACCACTTGGTGGACACTCCGGAATCATCTGCCGGACATGCCAGAACCAGCTCTCAGACACACCAGAACCACGTGCCAGACACGCCGGAATCACCTGCTGATCATGCCTGAGCCACATGCTCGACTTGCAAGAAACACCTGCCAGACACGCCAAAATCACCTGCCGGGTACGCCAGAACCACGTGGCGGACACTCCGGAATCACCTGTCGGGCATGCCGGAACCCACTCTCAGACGTGCCAGAACCTCGTGCCGGTCACGCCAGAACCACCTGCCGGACACGCTGGAACCATCGGCTCGTCTTGCCGGAACCACCGCCGGACATGCAAAATGACCTGCCGGCTACGCCAGAACCACTTGGCGAACACTCCGGAATCACCTGTCGGGCATGCCGGAACCGCCTCTCAGACTTGCCAGAACCATGTTCCGGACACGACGGTACCACCTGCCGAGTATGCTGGAACCACCTGATCCACTCCCCAGAACCACCTGCTGGACACTCCAGAATCACCTGCCGACTACGCCAGAACCACTCGGCAGAACCTCCGGAACTACCTGCCGGGCATGCCGGACCCACCTCTCAGAGGTGCCAGAACCACATGCCGGACACTCCGGAATCACCTGCCAGGCATCCCGGAACCACCTCTCAGAGGTGCCAGAACCACATGCCGGACAGTCCGGAATCACCTGCCTGGCATTCCGGAACCATCCCTAAGACGTGCCAGACCCATGTTCCGGACACGCCGGTACCACCAGCCGAGTATGCCGGAACCAGCTGATCCACTCCCCAGAACCACCTAGAGGACACGCCAAAACCAACTGCTGGCTACGCCAAAACCACTTGGCAGACACTCCGGAATCACAGGCCAGGCATTCCGGAACCACCTCTCAGAGGTGCCAGAACCACATGCCGGACACTCCGGAATCACCTGCAGGGCATGCTGGAACCACGTGCTGCACATGCCGGAACCACCTGCCGGACATGCCGGAACCACCTGCCGGACATTCAGGAACCACCGGCTCGACTCGCCGGAACCATTGCCGGACATGCAAAATCACCTGACGGCTACGCCAGAACCACTTGGCGAACACTCCGGTATCACCTGCCAGGCATGCCAGAACCACCTCTCAGAGGTGCCAGAACCACATGCCAGACACTCCGGAATCACCTGCCGGGCATGCCGGAACCACCTGCCGGACATGCCGGAACCACCGGCTCGACTCGCCAGAACCATTGCCGGACATGCAAAGTAACCTGCCGGCTACGCCAGAACCACTTGGCGAACACTCCGGAATCACCTGCCGGGCATGCCGGAACCACCTCTCAGAGGTGCCAGAACCACATGCCGGACACTCCGGAATCACCTGCCGGGCATGCCGGAACCACCTGCCGGACATGCCGGAACCACCGGCTCGACTCGCCGGAACCAAGGCCGGACATGCAAAATCACCTGCCGGCTACGCCAGAACCACTTGGCGAACACTCCGGAATCACCTGCCGGGCATGGCGGAACCACCTCTCAGACATGCCGGAACCACATGCCAATGACACCGGAAGAACCTGCCGAGCACGCCAGAACCACCTGCTCGACTCGCCAAAACCACCTTCTGGACACGCCAAAATCACCTGCCGGCTACGGCAGAACCACTCGGCAGACACTCCGGAATCACATGCCAGGCATTCCGGAACCACCTCTCAGAGGTGCCAGAACCAAATGCCGGACACTCCGGAATCACCTCTCGGGCATGCCGGAACCGCCTCTCAGACTTGCCAGAACCATGTTCCGGACACGCCTGTACCACCTGCCGAGTATGCCGGAAACACCTGATCCACTCCCCAGAACCACCTGCTGGACACGCCAGAATCACCTGCCGACTACGCCAGAACCACTCGGCAGAACCTCCGGAACTACCTGCCGGGCATGCCGGACCCACCTCTCAGAGGTGCCAGAACCACATGCCGGACACTCCGGAATCACCTGCCAGGCATGCCGGAACCACCTCTCAGAGGTGCCAGAACCACATGCCGGACAGTCCGGAATCACCTGCCTGGCATTCCGGAACCATCTCTAAGACGTGCCAGAACCATGTTCCGGACACGCTGGTACCACCTGCCGAGCTCGCCGGAACCACCTGCTGGACACGCCAAAATCACCTGCCAGCTACGCCGGAACCACATGGCAGACACTCCGGAATCACCTGCCGCGCTGGCTGGAACCACCTGCCGGTCACGGCAACATCACCTCTCAGCTACGCCAGAACCACTTGGCGGACACTCCGGAAACACCTCTCCGGCCGACCGGAACCACTTCTCAGACGTACCACCTGCCGAGTATGCTGGAACCACATGATCCACTCCCCAGAACCACCTGCTGGACACGCCAGAATCACCTGCCGGCTACGCCAGAACCACTCGGCAGACACTCCGGAACCACCTGCCGGGCATGCCGGAACCGCCTCTCAGAGGTGCCAGAACGACATGCCGGACACTCCGGAATAACCTGCCGGGCTGGCTGGAACCAACTTCTGGTCACGCCAACATCACCTTTCAGCTACGCCAGAACCACTTGGCGGACACTCCGGAAACACCTCTCCGGCCGGCCGGAACCACCTCTCAGACGTGCCATAACCATGTGCCTGTGATGCCGGAACCACTCCCCGAACAGACCGAAACCACCTGACAGACCCGCCTGAACCTCCTGGCTAGCACGCCTGATTCACCTGCTCAACTAGCCGGAACCAACTTCCTGACACGCCAAAATCACCTGCCGGCTACGCCACAACCATTTGGTGAACTCTTCGGAATCACCTGCTGGGCTGGCTCCAGAACCACTCGGTAGACACTGCGGAACCACCTGCCGGGCATGCCGGAACCACCCCTCAGACATGGGGGAACCACATGCCAATGACACCGGAAGCACCTGCCCAGCACGCCAGAACCACCTGCTCGACTCGCCAAAACCACCTGCTGGACACGCCAAAATCACCTGCCGGCTACGCCACAACCATTTGGTGAACTCTTCGGAATCACCTGCCGGGCTTGCTGGAACCACCTGCCGGTCACGCCAATATCACCTTCCAGCTATGCCAGAACCAATTGGCGGGCACCATGGAAACACCTGTCGGGCCGGCCGGAACCACCTCTCAGACGTGCCAGAACCATGTGCCTGAGATGCCGGAACCACTCCCCGAACCGACCGAAACCACCTGCCAGACCCGCCTGAAGCCCATGGCAAGCACGCCTGATCCACCTGCTCAACTAGCTGGAACCAACTTCCTGACACGCAAAAATCACCTGCCAGGTATACAGGAACCGCTTTGTGGACACTCCGGAATCATCTGCCGGACATGCCAGAACCAGCTCTCAGACACACCAGAACCACGTGCCAGAGACGCCGGAAGCACCAGCTGAGCATGCCTGAGCCACCTGCTCGACTCGCAAGATACACCTGTCGGACATGCCAAAATCACCTGCCGGGTACGCCAGAAACACTTGGCGGACGCTCCGGAATCACCTGTCGGGCGTGCCGGAACCACCTCTCAGACTTGCCAGAACCATGTTCCGGACACGCCGGTACCACCAGCCGAGTATGCCGGAACCAGCTGATCCAATCCCCCGAACCACCTAGAGGACACGCCAAAACCAACTGCCGGCTACGCCAAAACCACTTGGCAGACACTCCGGAAACACAGGCCAGGCATTCCGGAACCACCTCTCAGAGGTGCCAGAACCACATGCCGGACACTCCGGAATCACCTGCAGGGCATGCTGGAACCACGTGCTGCACATGCCGGAACCACCTGCCGACATGCCGGAACCACCTGCAGGACATTCCGGAACTACCGGCTCGACTCGCCGGAACCATTGCCGGACATGCAAAATCACCTGCCGGCTACGCCAGAACCACTTGGCGAACACTCCGGTATCACCTGCCGGGCATGCCAGAACTACCTCTCAGAGGTGCCAGAACCACATGCCGGACACTCCGGAATCACCTGCCGGGCATGCCGGAACCACCTGCCGGACATGCCGGAACCACCGGCTCGACTCGCCAGAACCATTGCCGGACATGCAAAGTAACCTGCCGGCTACGCGAGAACCACTTGGCGAACACTCCGGAATCACCTGCCGGGCATGCCGGAACCACCTCTCAGAGGTGCCAGAACCACATGCCGGACACTCCGGAATCACCTGCCGGGCATGCCGGAACCACCTGCCGGACATGCCGGAACCACCGGCTCGACTCGCCGGAACCATTGCCGGACATGCAAAATAACCTGCCGGCTACGCCAGAACCACTTGGCGAACACTCCGGAATCACCTGCCGGGCATGGCGGAACCACCTCTCAGACATGCCGGAACCACATGCCAATGACACCGGAAGAACCTGCCGAGCACGCCAGAACCACCTGCTCGACTCGCCAAAACCACCTTCTGGACACGCCAAAATCACCTGCCGGCTACGGCAGAACCACTCGGCAGACACTCCGGAATCACATGCCAGGCATTCCGGAACCACCTCTCAGAGGTGCCAGAACCAAATGCCGGACACTCCGGTATCACCTGCCAGGCATGCCGGAACCACCTCTCAGAGGTGCCAGAACCACATGCCGGAGACTCCGGTATCACATGCCGGGCATTCCGGAACCACCTCTCAGAGGTGCCAGAACCACATGCCGGACACTCCGGAATCACCTGCCGGGCATGCCGGAACCATCTCTCAGACGTGCCAGAACCATGTTCCGGACATGCCGGTAGCACCTGCCGAGCTCCCCGGAACCACCTGCTGGACACGCCAAAATCACCTGCCGGCTACGCCAGAACCACTCGGCAGACACTCCGGAATCACCTGCCGGGCATGCCGGAACCACCTGCTGGACATGCCGGAATCACCTGCCGGACATGCCGGAACCACCATCTCGACTCGCCGGAACCACTGCCGGACATGCAAAATCACCTGCCGGCTACGCCAGAACCACTTGGGGAACACTCCGGAATCACCTGCCGGGCATGGCGGAACCAGCTCTCAGACGTGCCAGGACCTCGTGCCGGTCACGCCAGAACCACCTGCCGGAAAGACTGGAAACACCTGCTGGACACGCCGCAACCACCGGCTCGACTCGCCGGAACCACCGCCGGACATGCAAGATCACCTACCGGTTACGCCAGAACCACGTGGCAGACACTCCGGAATCACCTGTCGGGCATGGCGGAACCAACTCTCAGACGTGCCAGAACCTCGTGCCGGTCACGCCAGAACCACCTGCCGGAAAGACCGGAAACACCTGCTGGACACGCCGCAACCACCGGCTCGACTCGCCGGAACCACCGCCGGACATGCAAAATCACCTACCGGTTACGCCAGAACAACTTGGCGAACACTCCGGAATCACCTGCCGGGCATGGCGGAACCACCTCTCAGACATGCCGGAACCATGTTCCGGACACGCCGGTACCACCTGCCGAGTATGCCGGAACCACCTGATAAACTCCCCAGAACCACCTGCTGGACACGCCAGAATCACCTGCCGGCTATGCCAGAACCACTCGGCAGACACTCCGGAACCACATGCCGGGCATGACGGACCCACCTCTCAGAGGTGCCAGAACCACATGCCGGACACTCCGGAATCACCTGCCAGGCATGCAGAACCACCTCTCAGAGGTGCCAGAACCACATGCCGGACACTCCGGAATCACCTGTCGGGCATGCCGGAACCATCTCTCAGACGTGCCAGAACCATGTTCCGGACATGCCGGTAGCACCTGCCGAGCTCCCCGGAACCACCTGCTGGACACGCCAAAATCACCTGCCGGCTACGCCAGAACCACTCGGCAGACACTCCGGAATCACCTGCCGGGCATGCCGGAACCACCTCTCAGACTTGCCAGAACCATGTTCTGGAGACGCCGGTACCACCTGCTGAGTACGCCGGAACCACCTGATCCACTCCCCAGAACCACCTGCTGGATACGCCAGATTCACCTGCCGGCTACTCCAGAACCACTCGGCATACACTCCGTAACCAACTGCCGGGCATGCCGGAACCATCTCAGACGTGCCAGAACCATGTTCCGGACATGCCGGAACCACCTGCCGAGCTCGCCGGAACCACCTGCTGGACACGCCAAAATCACCTGCCGGTTACGCCAGAACCACTCGGCAGACACTCCGGAATCACATGCCAGGCATTCCGGAACCACCTCTCAGAGGTGCCAGAACCAAATGCCGGAGACTCCGGTATCACATGCCGGGCATTCCGGAACCACCTCTCAGAGGTGCCAGAACCACATGCCGAACACTCCGGAATCACCTGCCGGGCATGCCGGAACCATCTCTCAGACGTGCCAGAACCATGTTCCGGACATGCCGGTAGCACCTGCCGAGCTCCCCGGAACCACCTGCTGGACACGCCAAAATCACCTGCCGGCTACGCCAGAACCACTCGGCAGACACTCCGGAATCACCTGCCGGGCATGCCGGAACCACCTGCTGGACATGCCGGAATCACCTGCCGGACATGCCGGAACGACCATCTCGACTCGCCGGAACGACTGCCGGACATGCAAAATCACCTGCCGGCTACGCCAGAACCACTTGGGGAACACTCCGGAATCACCTGCCGGGCATGGCGGAACCAGCTCTCAGACGTGCCAGAACCTCGTGCCGGTCACGCCAGAACCACCTGCCGGAAAGACCGGAAACACCTGCTGGACACGCCGCAACCACCGGCTCGACTCGCCGGAACCACCGCCGGACATGCAAGATCACCTACCGGTTACGCCAGAACCACGGGGCAGACACTCCGGAATCACCTGTCGGGCGTGCCGGAACCACCTCTCAGACTTGCCAGAACCATGTTCTGGACACGCCTGTACCACCTGCCGAGTATGCCGGAACCAGCTGATCCACTCCCCAGAACCACCTGGTGGACACGCCAAAATCAACTGCCGGCTACGCCAGAACCACTCGGCAGACACTCCGGAATCACATGCCAGGCATTCCGGAACCACCTCTCAGAGGTGCCAGAACCAAATGCCGGAGACTCCGGTATCACATGCCGGGCATTCCGGAACCACCTCTCAGAGGTGCCAGAACCACATGCCGGACACTCCGGAATCACCTGCCGGGCATGCCGGAACCATCTCTCAGACGTGCCAGAACCATGTTCCGGACATGCCGGTAGCACCTGCCGAGCTCCCCGGAACCACCTGCTGGACACGCCAAAATCACCTGCCGGCTACGCCAGAACCACTCGGCAGACACTCCGGAATCACCTGCCGGGCATGCCGGAACCACCTGCTGGACATGCCGGAATCACCTGCTGGACATGCCGGAACCACCATCTCGACTCGCCGGAACCACTGCCGGACATGCAAAATCACCTGCCGGCTACGCCAGAACCACTTGGGGAACACTCCGGAATCACCTGCCGGGCATGGCGGAACCAGCTCTCAGACGTGCCAGAACCTCGTGCCGGTCACGCCAGAACCACCTGCCGGAAAGACCAGAACCACCTGCCGGACACGCCGGAACCACCGGCTCGACTCGCCGGAACCATTGCTGGACATGCAAGTCACCTGCCGGCTATGCCAGAACGACTTGGCGAACACTCCGAAATCACCTGCCGGGCATGCCGGAACCAGCACTCAGAGGTGCCAGAACCACATGCCGGACACTCCGGAATCAACTGCCGGGCATGCCGGAACCACCTGCCGGTCATGCCGGAACCACCGTCTCGACTCGCCGGAAACATTGCCGGACATGCAAAATCACCTGCCGGCTATGCCACAACCACTTGGGGAACACTCCAGAATCACCTGCCGGGCATGACGGAACCACCTCTCAGACATGCCGGAACCACATGCCAATGACACCGGAAGCACCTGCCGAGCACGCCAGAACCACCTGCTCGACTCGTCAAAACCACCTGCTGGACACGCCAAAATCACCCTGCGGCTACGCCACAACCATTTGGTGAACACTTCGGAATCACCTGCCTGGCTGCCTGGAACCAATTGCCGGTCACGCCAACATCACCTGCCAGCTATGCCAGAACCACTTGGCGGACACCATGGAAACACCTGTCGGGCCGGCCGGAACCACCTATCAGATGTGCCAGAACCATGTGCCTGAGATGCCAGACCCACACCCCGAACAGACCGAAACCACCTGCCAGACCTGCCTGAACCCCCTGACGAGCACGCCGGAACCACCTACACGACTCGCTGGAACCACCTACCTGACACGCTAAAATCACCTGCCGGGTATGCCACAACCACGTGGCGGACACTCCGGAATCATCTGCGGACATGCCAGAACCAGCTCTCAGACACACCAGAACCACGTGCCGGACACGCCGGAAGCACCTGTTGATCATGCCTGAGCCAAATGCTCCACATGCAAGAAACACCTGCCAGACACGCCAAAATCACCTTCCGGGTACGCCACAACCACGTGGCGGACACTCCGAAATCACCTGTCGGGCATGCCGGAACCAACTCTCAGACGTGCCAGAACCTCGTGCCGGACTCGCCAGAACCACCTGCCGGACAACCGGAAACACCTGCTGGACACGCCGGAACCACCGACTCGACTCGCCGGAACCACCGCCGGACATGCAAAATGACCTGCCGGCTACGCCGGAACCACTTGGCGAACACTCCGGAATCACCTGTTGGGCATGCCGGAACCACCTCTCAGACTTGCCAGAACCATCTTCCGGACACGCCGGTACCACCTGCCGAGTATGCCCGAACCACCTGAACAACTCCCCAGAACCACCTGCTGGACACGCCAGAATCACCTGCCGGCTACGCCAGAACCAGTCGGCAGACACTCCGGGACCACCAGCCGGGCATGCCGGAACCACCTCTCAGAGGTGCAAGAACCACATGCCGGACACTCCGGAATCACCTGCCTGGCATGCCGGAACCATCTCTCAGACATGCCAGAACCATGTTCAGTACACGCTGGTACCACCTGCCGAGCTCGCCGGAACCACCTGCTGGACACGCCAAAATCACCTGCCGGCTACGCCAGAACCACTTGGCAGACACTCCGGAACCACCTGCCGGGCATCCCGGAACCACATATCAGACATGCCGGAACCACATGCCAATGACACCGGAAGCACCTGCCGAGCACGCCGGAACCACCTACTCGACTCGCTGGAACCACCTACCTGACACGCTAAAATCACCTGCCGGGTATGCCACAACCACTTGGTGGACACTCCGGAATCATCTGCTGGAGATGCCAGAACCAGCTCTCAGACATACCAGAACCACGTGCCAGAGACGCCGGAAGCACCAGCTGAGCATGCCTCAGCCACAAGCTCGACTCGCAAGATACACCTGTCGGAGAGGCGAAAATCACCTGCCGGGCAGGCCAGAAACACTTGGCGGACGCTCCGGAATCAGCTGTCGGGCGTGCTGGAACCACCTCTCAGACTTGCCAGAACCATCTTCTGGACACGCCGGAACCACCTGCCGAGTATGCCGGAACCAGCTGATCCACTCCCCAGAACCACCTAGCAGACACGCCAAAATCAACTGCCGGCTACGCCAGACCCACTTGGCAGACACTCCGGAATCACAGGCCAGGCATTCCGGAACCACCTCTCAAAGGGGCCAGAACCAAATGCCGGAGACTCCGGTATCACATGCCGGGCATGCCGGAACCACCTCTCAGAGGTGCCAGAACCACATGCCGGACACTCCGGAATCACCTGCCGGGCATGCCGGAACCATCTCTCAGACGTGCCAGAACCACGTTCCGGACACGCCGGTACCACATGCCGAGCTCTCCGGAACCACCTGCTGGACACGCCAAAATCACCTGCCGGCTACGCCAGAACCACTCGGCAGACACTCTGGAATCAACAGCGGGGCTGGCTGGAACCACCTGCCGGTCACGCCAACATCACCTTTCAGATACGCCAGAACCACTTGGCGGACACTCCGGAAACACCTGTCGGGCCGGCCGCAACCACCTCTCTGACATGCCAGAACCATGTGCCTGAGATGCCGGAACCACTCCCCGAACAGTCCGAAACCACCTGCAAGACCCAGATGAACCCCCTGGCGAGCACGCCTGATCCACCTGCTCAACTAGCAGAAACCACATTCCTGACACGCCAAAATCACCTGCCATGTATACCAGAACCACTTGGTGGACACTCCGGAATCATCTGCCGGACATGCCAGAACCAGCTCTCAGACACACCAGAACCACGTGCCAGAGACGCTGGAAGCACCAGCTGAGCATGCCTGAGCCACATGCTCGACTCCCAAGAAACACCTGTCGGACATGCCAAAATCACCTGCCGGGTACGCCAGAAACACTTGGCGGACGCTCCGGAATCACCTGCCAGGCATTCCGGAACCACCTCTCAGAGGTGCCAGAACCAAATGCCGGAGACTCCGGTATCACCTGCAGGGCATGAAGGAATCACCTCTCAGAGGTGCCAGAACCACATGCCGGACACTCCGGAATCACCTGCCGGGCATGCTGGAACCACCTGCCGGACATGCCGGAACCACCTGTCGAGCTTGCCGGAACCACCTGCTGGACACGCCAAAATCACCTGCCGGCTACGCCAGAACAACTCGGCAGACACTTCGGAATCACATGCCGGGCATTCCGGAACCACCTCTCAGAGGTTCCAGAACCACATCCCGGAGACTCCGGAGTCACCTGCCGGGCATGCCGGAACCATCTCTCAGACGTGCCAGAACCATGTTCCGGACACGCCGGCACCACCTGCCGAGCTCGCCGGAACCACCTGTTGGACACGCCAAAATCACCTGCCGGCTACGCCAGAACCACTCGGCAGACACTCCGGAATCACCTGCCGGGCTGGCTGGAAGCACCTGCCGGTCACGCCAACATCACCTTTCAGCTACGCCAGAACCACTTGGCGGACACTCCGGAAACACCTCTCCGGCCGGCCGGAACCAGCTCTCAGACGTGCTAGAACCATGTGCCTAAGATGCCGGAACGACTCCCCGAACAGACCGAAACCACCTGCCAGACCCGCCTGAACGCACTGGCAAGCACGCCTGATCCACCTGCTCAACTAGCCGGAACCACCTTCCTGACACGCCAAAATAACCTGCCGGCTACGCCAAAATCATTTAGTGAACTCTTCGGAATCACCTGCGGGGCTGGCTCCAGAACCACTCGGCAGACTCTCCGGAACCACCTGCCGGGCATGCCGGAACCACTTCTCAGACATGCCGGAACCACATGCCAATGACACCGGAAGCACCTGCAGAGCACGCCAGAGCCACCTGCTCGACTAGCCAAAACCACCTGCCGGACACGCCAAAATCACCTGCCGGCTACGCCACAACCATTTGGTGAACTCTTCGCAATCACCTGCCGGGCTTGCTGGAACCACCTGCTGGTCACGCCAACATCATCTGCCAGCTATGCCAGAACCACTTGGCGGACACCATGGAAACACCTGTCTGGCTGGCCGGAACCACCTCTCAGACGTGCCAGAACCATGAGCCTGAGATGCCGGAACCACTCCCGAACAGACCGAAACCACCTGCCAGACCCGCCTGAACCCCCTGGCAATCACGCCTGATCCACCTGCTCAACTAGCCGGAACCAACTTCCTGACACGCCAAAATCACCTGCCAGGTATACAAGAACCAATTTGTGGACACTCTGGAATCATATGCTGGACATGCCAGAACCAGCTCTCAGACACACCAGAACCAAGTGCCAGAGACGACGGAAGCACCCGCTGAGCATGCCTCAGCCACCTGCTCGACTCGCAAGATACACCTGTCGGACAGGCGAAAATCACCTGCCGGGTACACGAGAAACACTTGGCGGAAGCTCCGGAATCACCTGTCGGGCGTGCCGGAACCACCTCTCAGACTTGCCAGAACCATGTTCTGGACACGCCGGTACCACCTGCCGAGTATGCCGGAACCAGCTGATCCACTCCCCAGAACCACCTAGTGGACACGCCAAAATCAACTGCCGGCTACAACAGAACCACTCGGCAGACACTCCGGAATCACATGCCAGGCATTCCGGAACCACCTCTCAGAGGTTCCAGAACCAAATGCCAGACACTCCGGAATCACCTGCCGGGCATGCCGCAACCACCTCTCAGAGGTGCCAGAACCACATGGCGGACACTCCGGAATCACCTGTCGGGCATTCCGGAACCAACTCTCAGACGTGCCGGTCACGCCAGAAGCACCTGCCGGACACGCCGGAACCACCGGCTCGACTCGCCGGAACCACCGCCGGACATGAAAAATGACCTGCCGGCTACGCCAGAACCACTTGGCGAACACTCCGGAATCACCTGTCGGGCATGCCGGAACCACCTCTCAGACTTGCCAGAACCATGTTCCGGACACGCCGGTACGACCTGCCGAGCATGCCGGAACCACCTGATCCACTCCCCAGAACCACCTGCTGGACACGCCAGAATCACCTGCCGGCTACGCCAGAACCACTTGACAGACACTCCGGAACCACCTGCCGGGCATGCCTGAACCACCTCTCAGAGGTGCCAGAACCACATGCCGGACACTCCGGAATCACCTGCCGAGCATGCGGGAACCATCTCTCAGACGTGCCAGAATCATGTTCCGGACATGCCGGTACCACCTGCCTAGCTCGCCGGAACCACCTGCTGGACACGCCAAAATCACCTGCCGGCTACGCCAGAACCACGCGGCAGACACTCCGGAATCACCTTCCGGGCTGGCTGTAACCACCTGCCGGTCACGCCAACATCAGCTTTCAGCTACGCCAGAACCACTTGGCGGACACTCCGGAAACGCCTGTCGGGCCGGCCGGAACCACCTCTCAGACGTGCCAGAACCATGTGCCTGAGATGCCGGAACCACTCCCCGAACAGACCGAAACCACCTGCCAGACCCGCCTGAACCCCCTGGCGAGCACGCCTGATCCACCTGCTCAACTAGCCGGAACCACCTTCCTTACACGCCAAAATCACCTGCCAGGTATACCAGAACCACTTGGTGGACACTCCGGAATCATCTGCCGGACATGCCAGAACCATCTCTCAGACACACCAGAACCACGTGCCAGAGACGCCGGAAGCACCAGCTGAGCATGCCTGAGCCACCTGCTCGACTCGCAAGAAACACCTGTCGGACATGCCAAAATCACCTGCCGGCTACGCCAAAACCACTTGGCGAACACTCCGGAATCACCTGTCGGGCATGCGGAGCCACCTCTCAGACTTGCCAGAACCAAGTTCCGGACACGCCGGTACCACCTGCCGAATATGCCGGAACGACCTGATCCACTCCCCAGAACCACCTGCTGGATACGCCAGAATCACCTGCCGGCTACTCCAGAACCACTCGGCAGACACTCCGTAACCAACTGCCGGGCATGCCGGAACCACCTCTCATAGGTGCCAGAACCACATGCCGGACACTCCGGAATCACCTGCCGGGCATGCCGGAACCATCTCTCAGACGTGCCAGAACCATGTTCCGGACATGCCGGAACCACCTGCCGAGCTCGCCGGAACCACCTGCTGGACATGCCAAAATCACCTGCCGGCTACGCCAGAACCACTCGGCAGACACTCCGGAATCACATGCCAGGCATTCCGGAACCACCTCTCAGAGGTGCCAGAACCACATGCCAGACACTCCGGTATCACCTGCCGGGCATGCCGGAACCACCTCTCTGAGGTGCCAGAACCACATGCCGGACACTCCGGAATCACCTGCCGGGCATGCCGGAACGATCTCTCAGACGAGCCAGAACCATGCTCCGGACACGCTGGTACCACCTGCCGAGCTCGCCGGAACCACCTGCTGGACACACCAAAATCACGTGCCAGCTACGCCAGAACCACACTGCAGACACTCAGGAATCACTGCTAGGCTGGCTGGAACCACCTGCCGGTCACGCCAACATCACCTTTCAGCTACGCCGGAAATACTTGGCGGACACTCTGGAAACACCTCTCCGGCCGGCCGGAACCAGCTCTCAGACGTGCCAGAACCATGAGCCTGAGATGCCGGAACCACTCCCCGAACAGACCGAAACCACCTGCTAGACCCGCCTTAACCCCCTGGCGAGCACGCCTGATCCACCTGCTCAACTAGCCGGAACCAACTTCCTGACACCCCAAAATCACCTGCCAGGTATACCAGAACCACTTGGAGGACACTCCGGAATCATCTGCCGGACATGCCAGAACCAGCTCTCAGACACACCAGAACCACGTGCCAGAGACGCCGGAAGCACCAGCTGAGCATGCCTGAGCCACCTTCTCGACTCGCAAGATACACCTGTCGGACATGCCAAAATCATCTGCCGGGTACGCCAGAAACACTTGGCGGATGCTCCGGAATCACCTGTCGGGCGTGCCGGAACCACCTCTCAGACTTGCCAGAACCATGTTATGGACACGCCGGTACCACCTGCCGAGTATGCCAGAACCAGCTGATCCAGTCCCCAGAACCACCTTGTGGACACGCCAAAATCAACTGCCGGCTACGCCAGAACCACTCGGCAGACACTCCGGAATCACATGCCAGGCATTCCGGAACCACCTCTCAGAGCTGCCAGAACCAAATGCCGGACACTCCGGTATCACCTGCCGGGCATGCCGGAACCACCTCTCAGAGGTGCCAGAACCACATGCCGGACACTCCGGAATCACCTGCCGGGCATGCCGGAACCACCTGCTGTACATGCCGGAATCACCTGCCGGACATGCCGGAACCACCGGCTCGACTCGCAGGAACCATTGCCTGACATGCAAAATCACGTGCCGGCTATGCCAGAACCACTTGGGGAACACTCCGGAATCACCTGCCGGGCATGGTGGAACCACCTCTCAGACATGCCCTAACCACATGCCAACGACACTGGAATCACCTGCAGAGCACGCCACAACCACCTGCTTGACTCGACAAAACCACCTGCTGGACACGCCAAAATCACCTTCCGGCTACGCCGCAACCATTTGGTGAACAATTTGGAATCCCCTGCCGGGCTGGCTGGAACCACCTGCCGGTCACGCCAACATCACCTGCCAGCTATGCCAGAACCACTTGGCGGACACCATGGAAACACCTGTCGGGCCGGCCGGAACCACCTATCAGACGTGCCAGAACCATGTGCCTGAGATGCCGGGACCACACCCCGAACAGACCGAAACCACCTGCCAGACCCGCCTGAACCACCTGCCGAGCACGCCGGACCACCTACTCGACTCGCTGGAACCACCTACCTGACACGCTAAAATCACCTGCCGGGTATGCCACAACCACTTGGTGGACACTCCGGAATCATCTGCCGGACATGCCAGAACCAGCTCTCAGACACACCAGAACCACGTGCCAGACATGCCGGAAGCACCTGCTGAGCATGCCTGAGCCAAATGCTCGACTTGTAAGAAACACCTGCCAGACACGCCAAAATCACCTGCCGGGTACGCCAGAACCACGTGGCGGACACTCCGGAATCTCCTGGCGGGCATGCCGGAACCAACTCTCAGACGTGCCAGAACCTCGTGCCGGACACGCCAGAACCACCTGCCGGACAGTCCGGAAACACATGCTGGACACGCCGGAACCACCAGCTCGACTCGCTGGAACCACCACCGGACATGCAAAATGACCTGCCGGCTACGCCAGAAAAACTTGGCGAACACTCCGGAATCACATGTCGGGCATGCCGGAACCACCTTTCAGACTTGCCAGAACCAAGTTCCAGACACGCCGGTACCACCTGCCGAGTATGCCGGAACCACCTGATCCACTCCCCAGAACCACCTGCTGGATACGCCAGAATCACCTGCCGGCTATTCCAGAACCACTCGGCAGACACTCCGTAACCAACTGCCGGGCATGCCGGAACCACCTCTCAGAGGTGCCAGAACCAAATCCCGGACACTCCGGAGTCACCTGCCGGGCATGCCGGAACCATCTCTCAGACGTGCCAGAACCATGTTCCGGACACGCCGGCACCACCTGCCGAGCTCACCGGAACCACCTGTTGGACACGCCAAAATCACCTGCCGGCTACGCCAGAACCACTCGGCAGACACTCCGGAATCACCTGCCGGGCTGGCTGGAACCACCTGCCGGTCACGCCAACATCACCTTTCAGCTACGCCAGAACCACTTGGCGGACACTCCGGAAACACCTCTCCGGCCGGCCGGAACCAGCTCTCAGACGTGCCAGAACCATGTGCCTGAGATGCCGGAACCACACCCCGAACAGACCGAAACCACCTGCCAGACCCGCCTGAACCACCTGCCGAGCACGCCGGAACCACCTACTCGACTCGCTGGAACCACCTACCTGACACGCTGAAATCACCTGCCGGGTATGCCACAACCACTTGGTGGACACTCCGGAATCAACTGCCGGACATGCCAGAACCAGCTCTCAGACACACCAGAACCACGTGCCATACAGGCCGGAAGCACCTGCTGAGCATGCCTGAGCCAAATGCTCGACTTGCCAGAAACACCTGCCAGACACGCCAAAATCACCTGCCGGGTACGCCAGAACAACGTGGCGGACAGTCCGGAATCACCTGTCGGGCATGCCGGAACCAACTCTCAGACGTGCCAGAACCTCGTGCCGGTCACGCCAGAACCACCTTCCGGACACGCCGGAACCACCGGCTCGACTCGCCGGAAGCACCGCCGGACACGCCAGAATCACCTGCCGACTACGCCAGAACCACTCGGCAGACACTCCGGAACCACCTGCCGGGCATGCCGGAACCACCTCTCAGAGGTGCCAGAACCACATGCCGGACACTCCGGAATCACCTGCCGGGCATGCCGGAACCACCTCTCAGAGGTGCCAGAACCACATGCCGGACACTCCGGAATCACCTGCCGGGCATGCCGGAACCACCTCTCAGGCGTGCCAGAACCATGTGCCTGAGATGCCGGAACGACTCCCCGAACACACCGAAACCACCTGCCAGACCCGCCTGAACCCCCTGGCTAGCACGCCTGATCCACCTGCTCAACTAGCCGGAACCACCTTCCTGACACGCCAAAATCAGCCGCCGGCTACGCCACAACCATTTGGTGAACTCTTCGGAATCACCTGTCAGGCTGGCTCCAGAACCACTCGGCAGACACTCCAGAACCACCTGCCGTTCATGCCGGAACCACCTCTCAGACATGCCGGAACCACATGCCAATGACACCGTAAGCACCGGCCGAGCACGCCAGAACCACCTGCTCGACTCGCCAAAACCACCTGCTGGACACGCCAAAATCACCTGCCGGCTACGCCACAACCATTTGTTGAACTCTTCGCAATCACCTGCCGGGCTTGCTGGAACCACCTGCTGGTAACGCCAACATCACCTGCCAGCTATGCCAGAAGCCCTTGGCGGACACCATGGAAACACCTGTCGGGCCGGCCGGAACCACCTCTCTGACGTGCCAGAACCATGTGCCTGAGATGCCGGAACCACTCCCCGAACAGACCGAAACCACCTGCCAGACCCGCCTGAACCACCTGCCGAGCACGCCGGAACCACCTACTCGACTCGCTGGAACCACCTACCTGACACACTAAAATCACCTGCCAGTTATACCAGAACCACTTGGTGGACACTCCGGAATCATCTGCGGGACATGCCAGAACCAGCTCTCAGACACACCAGAAGCACGTGCCAGAGACGCCGGAAGCACCAGCTGAGCATGCCTGAGCCACCTGCTCGACTCCCAAGGAACACCTGTCGGACATGCCAAAATCACCTGCCGGGTACGCCAGAAACACTTGGCGGACGCTCCGGAATCAGCTGTCGGGCGTGCCGGAACCACCTCTCAGACTTGCCAGAACCAAGTTCTGGACACACCGGTACCACCTGCTGAGTATGCCGGAACTAGCTGATCCACTCGCCAGAACCACCTAGTGGACACACCAAAATCAACTGCCGGCTACGCCAGAACCACTCGGCAGACACTCCGGAATCACATGCCAGGCATTCCGGAACCACCTCTCAGAGGGGCCAGAACCAAATGCCAGACACTCCGGTATCACCTGCCGAGCATGCCGGAACCACCTCTCAGAGGTGCCAGAACCACATGCCGGACACTCCGGAATCACCTGTCGGGCATGCCGGAACCAACTCTCAGAGGTGCCAGAACTTCGTGCCGGACACGCCAGAACCAGATGCCGGAAAGACCGGAAACACCTGCTGGACACGCCAGAACCACTCGGCAGACACTCCGGAATCACATGCCAGGCATCCCGGAACCACTTCTCATAGGTGCCAGAACCAAATGCCGGACACTCCGGTATCACCTGCCGGGCATGCCAGAACAACCTCTCAGAGGTGCCAGAACCACATGCCGGACACTCCGGAATCACCTGCCGGGCATGCCGGAACCACCTGATCCACTCCCCAGAACCACCTGCTGGACATGCCGGAATCACCTGCCGGACATGCCGGAACCACCGGCTCGACTCGCCGGAACCATTGCCGGACATGCAAAATCACCTGCCGGCTACGCCAGAACCACTGGGCGAACACTCCGGAATCACCTGCCGGGCATGGCGGAACCACCTCTCAGACATGCCGGAACCGCATGCCAATGACACCGGAAGCACCTGCCGAGCACGCCAGAACCACCTGCTCGACTCGCCAAAACCACCAGCTGGACACGCCAAAATCACCTGCCAGCTACGCCAGAGCCACACGTCAGACACTCCGGAATCACCTGCCGGGATGGCTGGAACCACCTGCCGGTCATGCCAACATCACCTTTCAGCTACGCCAGAACCAATTGGCGGACACTCCGGAAACACCTCTCCGGCCGGCCGGAACCAGCTCTCAGATGTGCCAGAACCATGTGCCTGAGATGCCGGTACCACTCCCCGAACAGACCGAAACCACCTGCCAGACCCGCCTGAACCCACTGGCGAGCACGCCTGATCCACCTGCTCAACTAGCCGGAACCACCTTCCTGACACGCCAAAATCACCCGCCGGCTACGCCACAACCATTTGGTGAACTCTTCGGAATCACCTGCCAGGCTGGCTCAAGAACCACTCGGCAGACACTCCAGAACCACCTGCCGGGCATGCCGGAACCACCTCTCAGAGGTGCCAGAACCACATGCCGGACACTCCGGAATCACCTGCCGGGCATGCCGGAACCACCTGCTGGAAATGCCGGAACCTCCGGCTCGACTTGCCGGCACCATTGCCGGACATGCAAAATCACCTGCCGGCTACGCCAGAACCACTTGGCGAACACTCCGGAATCACCTGCCGGGCATGGCGGAACCACCTCTCAGACATGCCGGAACGAGATGCCAATGACACTGGAAGCACCTGACGAGCACGCCAGAACCACCTGCTCGACTCACCAAAACCACCTGCTGGACACGCCAAAATCACCTGCCGGCTACGCCACAACCATTTGTTGAACTCTTCGCAATCACCTGCCGGGCTTGCTGGAACCACCTGCTGGTAACGCCAACATCACCTGCCAGCTATGCCAGAAGCCCTTGGCGGACACCATGGAAACACCTGTCGGGCCGGCCGGAACCACCTCTCAGACGTGCCAGAACCATGTGCCTGAGATGCCGGAACCACTCCCCGAACAGACCGAAACCACCTGCCAGACCCGCCTGAACCACCTGCCGAGCACGCCGGAACCACCTACTCGACTCGCTGGAACCACCTACCTGACACACTAAAATCACCTGCCAGTTATACCAGAACCACTTGGTGGACACTCCGGAATCATCTGCGGGACATGCCAGAACCAGCTCTCAGACACACCAGAAGCACGTGCCAGAGACGCCGGAAGCACCAGCTGAGCATGCCTGAGCCACCTGCTCGACTCCCAAGGAACACCTGTCGGACATGCCAAAATCACCTGCCGGGTACGCCAGAAACACTTGGCGGACGCTCCGGAATCAGCTGTCGGGCGTGCCGGAACCACCTCTCAGACTTGCCAGAACCAAGTTCTGGACACACCGGTACCACCTGCCGAGTATGCCGGAACTAGCTGATCCACTCGCCAGAACCACCTAGTGGACACACCAAAATCAACTGCCGGCTACGCCAGAACCACTCGGCAGACACTCCGGAATCACATGCCAGGCATTCCGGAACCACCTCTCAGAGGGGCCAGAACCAAATGCCAGACACTCCGGTATCACCTGCCGAGCATGCCGGAACCACCTCTCAGAGGTGCCAGAACCACATGCCGGACACTCCGGAATCACCTGTCGGGCATGCCGGAACCAACTCTCAGAGGTGCCAGAACTTCGTGCCGGACACGCCAGAACCAGATGCCGGAAAGACCGGAAAAACCTGCTGGACACGCCAGAACCACTCGGCAGACACTCCGGAATCACATGCCAGGCATCCCGGAACCACTTCTCATAGGTGCCAGAACCAAATGCCGGACACTCCGGTATCACCTGCCGGGCATGCCAGAACAACCTCTCAGAGGTGCCAGAACCACATGCCGGACACTCCGGAATCACCTGCCGGGCATGCCGGAACCACCTGATCCACTCCCCAGAACCACCTGCTGGACATGCCGGAATCACCTGCCGGACATGCCGGAACCACCGGCTCGACTCGCCGGAACCATTGCCGGACATGCAAAATCACCTGCCGGCTACGCCAGAACCACTGGGCGAACACTCCGGAATCACCTGCCGGGCATGGCGGAACCACCTCTCAGACATGCCGGAACCGCATGCCAATGACACCGGAAGCACCTGCCGAGCACGCCAGAACCACCTGCTCGACTCGACAAAACCACCTGCTGGACACGCCAAAATCACCTGCCAGCTACGCCAGAGCCACACGTCAGACACTCCGGAATCACCTGCCGGGATGGCTGGAACCACCTGCCGGTCATGCCAACATCACCTTTCAGCTACGCCAGAACCAATTGGCGGACACTCCGGAAACACATCTCTGGCCGGCCGGAACCAGCTCTCAGATGTGCCAGAACCATGTGCCTGAGATGCCGGTACCACTCCCCGAACAGACCGAAACCACCTGCCAGACCCGCCTGAACCCACTGGCGAGCACGCCTGATCCACCTGCTCAACTAGCCGGAACCACCTTCCTGACACGCCAAAATCACCCGCCGGCTACGCCACAACCATTTGGTGAACTCTTCGGAATCACCTGCCAGGCTGGCTCCAGAACCACTCGGCAGACACTCCAGAACCACCTGCCGGGCATGCCGGAACCACCTCTCAGAGGTGCCAGAACCACATGCCGGACACTCCGGAATCACCTGCCGGGCATGCCGGAACCACCTGCTGGAAATGCCGGAACCTCCGGCTCGACTTGCCGGCACCATTGCCGGACATGCAAAATCACCTGCCGGCTACGCCAGAACCACTGGGCGAACACTCCGGAATCACCTGCCGGGCATGGCGGAATCACCTCTCAGACATGCCGGAACGAGATGCCAATGACACTGGAAGCACCTGACGAGCACGCCAGAACCACCTGCTCGACTCGCCAAAACCACCTGCTGGACACGCCAAAATCACCTGCCGGCTACGCCACAACCATTTGGTGAACTCTTCGGAATCACCTGCCGGGCTGGCTGGAACCACCTGCCGGTCACGCCAACATCACCTGCCAGCTATGCCAGAACCACTTGGCAGACACCATGGAAACACCTGTCGGGCCGGCCGGAACCACCTATTAGACGTGCCAGAACCATGTGCCTGAGATGCTGGAACCACACCCCGAACAGACCGAAACCACCTGCCAGACCCGCCTGAACCACCTGCCAAGCACGCCGGAACCACCTACTCGACTCGCTGGAACCACCTACCTGACACGCTAAAATCACCTGCCGGGTATGCCACCACCACTTGCTGGACACTCCGGAATCATCTGTCGGACATGCCAGAACCAGCTCTCAGACACACCAGAACCACGTGCCAGACACGCCGGAAGCACCTGCTGAGCATGCCTGAGCCAAATGCTCGACTTGCAAGAAACACCTGCCAGACACGCCAAAATCACCTGCCGGGTACGGCAGAACCACGTGGTGGACACTCCAGAATCACGTGTCGGGCAATCCGGAACCAACTCTCAGACGTGCCAGAACCTCGTGCCGGTCACGCCAGAACCACCTGCCGGACAGACCGGAAACACCTGCTGGACACGCCAGAACCACCGGCTCGACTCGCCAGAACCACCGCCGGACATGCAAAATGACCTGCCGGCTACGCCAGAACCACATGGCGAACACTCCGGAATCACCTGCCGGGCATGCCGGAAGCACCTGATCCACTCCCCATAACCACCTGCTGGACATGCCGGAATCACCTGCCGGACATGCCGGAACCACCGGCTCGACTCGCCGGAAACACCGCAGGACATGCAAAATCACCTGCCGGCTATGCCAGAACCACTTGGCGAACACTCCGGAATCACCCTCTGGGCATGCCGCAACAACGTCTCAGACATGCCATAACCACATGCCAATGACACCGGAAGCACCTGCCGAGCACGCCAGAACCACCTGCTCGACTCGCCAGAACCACCTGCCGGACACACCAAAATCACCTGCCGGCTACGCCACAACCAGTTGGTGAACAGTTCGAAATCAACTGCCGGGCTGGCTGGAACCACCTGCCGGTCACGCCAAAATCACCTGCCAGCTACGCCAGAACCACTTGGCGGACACGCCAAAATCACCTACCGGCTACGCCACAACCAGTTGGTGAACACTTCGGAATCACCTGCCGTTCTGGCTGGAACCAGCTGCCGGTCATGCCAACATCACCTGCCAGCTACGCCAGAACCACTTGGCAGACACTCCGGAAACACCAGTCGTGCCGGCCCCAAACACCTCTCAGCCGTGCCAGAACCATGTGCCTGAGATGCCGGAACCACACCCCGAACAGACTGAAACCACCTGCCAGACCTGCCTGAACTACCTGCCGAGCACGCCGGATCCACCTGCTGAGCATGCTGGAACAACCTGCTCGACTCGCTGGAGCCCCCTGCCGGACATGCCAAAATCAGCTGCCGGCTATGCCAGAACCACTTGCCGGACACTCCAAAATCACCTGCCTGGCGTGCCGGAACCACCTCTCATATGTACCAGAACCACGTGCAGGAGATGCCGGAAGCACCTGCCGAGCATGCCAGAACCACCCGATCCACTCTCCAGAACCACCTGCTGGACCCGCCTGAACCACCTGCTGGCTACGCGGGAACCACTTGGTGGACACTCCGGAATCACCTGCCGTGCATGCCGGAACCACCCCTCATCATGCCTGAAAAACGTGCCGGACACGCCGGAACCACCTCCCGAACTAACCGGAACCACCTTTCGGACACGCCAAAATCACCTGCCGGATACGCCACAACCATTTGGTGAACTCTTCGGAATCACCTGCCGGGCTGGCTCCAGAACCACTCGGCAGACACTCCGGAACCACCTGCCGGGCATGCCGGAACCACCTCTCCGGCATGCCGGAACCACATGCCAATGACACCGGAAGCACCTGCCGAGCACGCCAGAACCACCTGCTCGACTTGCCAAAACCACCCGCTGGACACGCCAAATCACCTGCCGGGTACGCCAAAACCAGGTGGCGGACACTGCGGAATCACCTTTCGGGCATGCCGGAACCAACTCTCAGACGTGCCAGAACCTCGTGCCGGACACGCCAGAACCACCTGCCAGACAGACCGGAAACACCTGCTGGACACGCCGGAACCACCGGCTCGACTCGCCGGAACCACCGCCGGACATGCAAAATGACATGCCGGCTACGCCAGAACCACTTGGCGAACACTCCGGAATCACCTGTCGGGCATGCCATAACCACCTCTCAGACTTGCCAGAACCATGTTCCGGACACGCCAGTACCACCTGCCGAGTATGCCGGAACCACATGATCCACTCCCCAGAACCACCTGCTGGATACGCCAGAATCACCTGCCGGCTACGCCAGAACCACTCGGCAGACACTCCGGAACCACCTGCCGGGCATGCCAGAACCACCTCTCAGACATGCCGGAACCACATGCCAATGACACCGGAAGCACCTGCAGAGCACGCGAGAACCACCTGCTCGACTAGCCAAAACCACCTGCTGGACACGCCAAAATCACCTGCTGGCTACGCCACAACCATTTGGTGAACTCTTCGGAATCACCTGCCGGGCTTGCTGGAACCACCTGCCGGTCACGCCAACATCACCTGCCAGCTATGCCAGAACCACTTGGCGGACACCATGGAAACACCTGTCGGGCCGGCCGGAACCACCTCTCAGACGTACCAGAACCATAAGCCTGAGATGCCGGAACCACTCCCAGAAGAGACCGAAACCACCTGACAGACCCGCCTGAAACCCCTGGCGAGCTCGCCTGATCCACCTGCTCAGCTAGCCGGAACCAACTTCCTGACACGCCAAAATAACCTGCCGGCTACGTCACAACCATTTGGTGAACTGTTCGGAATCACCTGCCGGGCTGGATCCAGAACCACTCGGCAGACACTCCGGAACCACCTGCCGGGCATGCCGGAACCACCTCTCAGACATGCCGGAACCACGTGCTAGAGACGCCGGAAGCACCAGCTGAGCATGCCTCAGCCACCTGCTCGACTCGCAAGATACACCTGTCGGACAGGCGAAAATCACCTGCCGGGTACGCCAGAAACACTTGGCGGACGCTCCGGAATCACCTGTCGGGCGTGCCGGAACCACCTCTCAGACGTGCGAGAACCATGAGCCTGAGATGCCGGAACCACTCCCCGAACAGACCGAAACCACCTGCCAGACCCGCCCGAACCGCGTGGCGAGCACGCCTGATCCATCTGCTCAACTAGCCGGAACCACCTTCCTGACACGCCAAAATCACCTGCCAGGTATACAAGAACCACTTGGTGGACACTCCGGAATCATCTGCCGGACATGCCAGAACCAGCTCTCAGACACACCAGAACCACGTGCCAGAGACGCCGGAAGCACCTGCTGAGCATGCCTCAGCCACTTGCTCGACTCGCAAGATACACCTGTAGGACAGGCGAAAATCACCTGCCGGGTACGCCAGAAACACTTGGCGGACGCTCCGGAATCACCCCTTCGGGCATGCCGGAACCACCTCTCAGACTTGCCAGAACCATGTTCTGGACACGCCGGTACCACCTGCCGAGTATGCCGGAACCAGCTGATCCACTCCACAGAACCACCTAGTGGACACGCCAAAATCACCTGCCGGCTACGCCAGAACCACTTGGCGGACACTCCGGAATCACAGGCCAGGCATTCCGGAACCACCTCTCAGAGGTGCCAGAACCAAATGCCGGACACTCCGGTATCACCTGCCGGGCATGCCGGAACCACCTCTCAGAGGTGCCAGAACCACATGCCGGACACTCCGGAATCACCTGCCGGGCATGCTGGAACCACGTGCTGGACATGCCGGAACCACCTGCAGGACATGCCGGAACCACCTGCCGGACATTCCGGAACCACCGGCTCGACTCGCCGGAACCATTGCCGGACATGCAATATCACCTGCCGGCTACGCCAGAACCACTTGGCGAACACTCCGGTATCACTTGCCAGGCATGCCGGAACCACCTCTCAGAGGTGCCAGAACCACATGCCGGACACTCCGGAATCACCTGCCGGGCATGGCGGAACCACCTCTCAGACATGCCAGAACCACATGCCAATGACAATGGAAGCACCTGCCGAGCACGCCAGAACCACCTGCTTGACTCGCCAAAACCACCTGCTGGACACGCCAAAATCACCTGCCGGCTACGCCACAACCATTTGGTGAACACTTCGGAATCACCTGCCGGGCTGGCTGGAACCACCTGCCGGTCACGCCAACATCACCTGCCAGCTATGCCAGAACCACTTGGCGGACACCATGGAAACACCTGTCGGGCCGGCTGGAACCACCTATCAGACGTGCCAGAACCATGTGCCTGAGATGCCGGAACCACACCCCAAAGAGACCGACCACCTGCCAGACCCGCCTGAACCACCTGCCGAGCACGCCGCAACCACCTACTCGACTCGCTGGAACCACCTACCTGACACGCTAAAATCACCTGCCGGGTATGCCACAACCACTTGGTGGACACTCCGGAATCATCTGTCGGACATGCCAGAACCAGCTCTCAGACACACCACAACCACGTGCCAGACACGCCGGAAGCACCTGCTGAGCATGCCTGAGCCTAATGCTCGACTTGTAAGAAACACCTGCCAGACTCGCCAAAATCACCTGCCGGGTACGCCAGAACCACGTGGCGGACACTCCGGAATCACCTGTCGGTTATGCCGGAACCAACTCTCACACGTTCCAGAACCTCGTGCCGGACACGCCAGAACCACCTGCCGCACAGTCCGGAAACACATGCTGGACATGCCGGAACAACCGGCTCGACTCGCCGGAACCATTGCCGTACATGCAAAATCACCTGCCGGCTATGCCAGAACCACTTGGGGAACACTCCGGAATCACCTGTCGGGCATGCCGGAACCAACTCTCAGACGTGCCAGAACCTCGTGCCGGACACGCCAGAACCACCTGCCGCACAGTCCGGAAACACATGCTGGACACGCCGGAACCACCGGCTCGACTCGCCGGAACCACCACCGGACATGCAAAATGACCTGCCGGCTACGCAAGAAACACTTGGCGAACACTCCGAAATCACCTGTCGGGCATGCCGGAACCACCTCTCGGACTTGCCAGAACCAAGTTCCGGACACGCCGGTACCACCTGCCGAGTATGCCGGAACCACCTGATCCACTCCCCAGAACCACCTGCTGGATACGCCAGAAGCACCTGCCGGCTACTCCGGAACCACTCGGCAGACACTCCGTAACCAACTGCCGGGCATGCCGGAACCACCTCTCAGAGGTGCCAGAACCACATGCCGGACACTCCGGAATCACCTGCCAGGAATGCCGGAACCATCTCTCAGACGTGCCAGAACCATGTTCCGGAAATGCCGGAACCACCTGCCGAGCTCGCCGGAACCACCTGCTGGACACCCCAAAATCACCTGCCGGCTACGCCAGAACCACTCGGCAGACACTCCGGAATCACATGCCGGGCATTCCGGAACCACCTCTCAAAGGTGCCAGAACCAAATGCTGGACACTCCGGTATCACCTGCCGGGCATGCCGCAACCACCTCTCAGAGGTGCCAGAACCACATCCCGGACACTCCGGAGTCAACTGCCGGGCATGCCGGAACCATCTCTCAGACGTGCCAGAACCATGTTCCGGACACGCCGGTACCACCTGCCGAGCTCGCCGGAACCACCTGCTGGACACGCCAAAATCACCTGCCGGCTACACCAGAACCACTCGGCAGACACTCCGGAATCACCTGCCGGGCTGGCTGGAACCACCTGCCGGTCACGCCAACATCACATTTCAGCTACGCCAGAACCACTTGGCGGACACTCCGGAAACACCTGTCGGGCCGGACGGAACCACCTCTCAGACGTGCCAGAACCATGTGCCTGAGATGCCGGAACCACTACCCGAACAGACCGAAACCACCTGCCAGACCCGCCTGAACCCCCTGGCGAGCACGCCTGATCCACCTGCTCAACTAGCCGGAACCACCTTCCAGACACGCCAAAATCACCTGCCAGGTCTACCAGAACCACTTGGTGGACACTCCGGAATCATCTGCCAGAAATGCCAGAACCAGCCCTCTGACACACCAGAACCACGTGCCGGACACGCCGGAAGCACCTGCTGATCATGCCTGAGCCACATGCTCGACTTGCAAGAAACACCTGCCAGACACGCCAAAATCACCTTCCGGGTACCCCAGAACCACGTGGCGGACTCTCCGGAATCACCTGTCGGGCATGCCGGAACCGCCTCTCAGACGTGCCAGAACCTCGTGCCGGACACGCCAGAACCACGTGCCGGACAGACCGGAAACACCTGCCGGACACGCCGGAACCACCGGCTTGACTCGCCAGAACCACCGCCGGACATGCAAAATGACCTGCCGGCTACGCCAGAACCACGTGGCGGACGCTCCGGAATCACCTGTCGGGCATGCCGGAACCAACTCTCAGACATGCCAGAACCTCGTGCCGGTCACGCCAGAACCACCTGCCGGACACGCCGGAACCACCGGCTCGACTCGCCGGAACCACCGCCGGACATGCAAAATGACCTGCCGGCTACGCCAGAACCACTTGGCGAACAGAACGGAATCACCTGTCGGGCATGCCGGAACCGCCTCTCAGACTTGCCAGAACCATGTTCCGGACACGCCGGTACCACCTGCCGAGTATGCCGGAACCACCTGATCCACTCCCCAAAACCACCTGCTGGACATGCCAGAATCACCTGCCGACTACGCCAGAACCACTCGGCAGACACTCCGGAACCACCTGCCGGGCATGCCGGAACCACCTCTCAGACGTGCCAGAACCATGTTCCGGACACGCTGGTACCACCTGCCGAGCTCGCCGGAACCACCTGCTGGACACGCCAAAATCACCTGCCGGCTACGCCAGAACCACATGGAAGACACTCCGGAATCACCTGCTGGGCTGGCTGGAACCACCTGCCGGTCACGCCAACATCACCTCTCAGCTACGCCAGAACCACTTGGCGGACACTCCGGAAACACCTCTCCTGCCGGCCGTAACCACCTCTCAGACGTGCCAGAACCATGTGCCTGAGATGCCGGAACCACTCCCCAAACAGACCGAAACCACCTGCCAGACCCGCCTGAACCCCCTGGCGAGCACGCCTGATCCACCTGCTCAACTAGCCGGAACCACCTTCCTGACACGCCAAAATAACCTGCTGGCTACGTCACAACCATTTGGTGAACTGTTCGGAATCACCTGCCGGGCTGGCTCCAGAACCACTCGGCAGACACTCCGGAACCACCTGCCGGGCATGCCGGAACCACCTCTCAGACATGCCGGAACCACATGCCAATGACACCGGAAGCACCTGCCGAGCACGCCAGAACCACCTGCTCGACTCGCCAAAACCACCTGCTGGACACGCCAAAATCACCTGCTGGCTACGCCACAACCATTTGGTGAACTCTTCGGAATCACATGCCGGGCTGGCTGCAACCACCTGCCGGTCACGCCAACATCACCTGCCAGCTATGCCAGAACCACTTGGCGGACACCATGGAAACACCTGTCTGGCCGGCCGGAACCACCTCTCAGACGTGCCAGAACCATAAGCCTGAGATGCCAGAACCACTCCCAGAAGAGACCGAAACCACCTGCCAGACCCGCCTGAACCCACTGGCAAGCACGCCTGATCCACCTGCTAAACTAGCCGGAACCACCTTCCTGAGACGCCAAAATCACCTGCCAGGTATACACAACCACTTGGTGGACACTCCGGAATCATCTGCCGGACATGCCAGAACCAGCTCTCAGACACACCAGAACCACGTGCCAGAGACGCCGGAAGCACCAGCTGAGCATGCCTCAGCCACCTGCTCGACTCGCAAGATACACCTGTCGGACAGGCGATAATCACCTGCCGGGTACGCCAGAAACACTTGGCGGACGCTCCGGAATCAGCTGTCGGGCGTGCCGGAACCACCTCTCAGACTTGCCAGAACCATGTTCTGGACACTCCGGTACCACCTGCCGAGTATGCCGGAACCAGCTGATCCACTCCAAAGAACCACCTAGTGGACACGCCAAAATCAAGTGCCGGCTACGCCAGAACAACTCGGCAGACACTCCGGAATCACAGGCCAGGCATGCCGGAACCACCTCTCAGAGGTGCCAGAACCACATGCCGGACACTGCGGAATCACCTGCCGGGCATGCTGGAACCACGTGCTGGACATGCCGGAACCACCTGCAGGACATGCCGGAACCACCTGCCGGACATTCCGGAACCACCGGATCGACTCGCCGGAACCATTGCCGGACATGCAATATCACCTGCCGGCTACGCCAGAACCACTTGGCGAACACTCCGGTATCACCTGCCGGGCATGCCGGAACCACCTCTCAGAGGTGCCAGAACCACATGCCGGACACTCCGGAATCACCTGCCGGGCATGGTGGAATCACCTCTAAGACATGCCGGAACCACATGGCAATGACACTGGAAGCACCTGCCGAGCACGCCAGAACCACCTGCTCGACTCGCCAAAACCACCTGCTGGACACGCCAAAATCACCTTCCGGCTACGCCACAACCATTTGGTGAACACTTCGGAATCACCTGCCGGGCTGGCTGGAACCACCTGCCGGTCACGCCAACATCACCTGCCAGCTATGCCAGAACCACTTGGCGGACACCATGGAAACACCTGTCGGGCCGGCCGGAACCACCTATCAGACGTGCCAGAACCATGTGCCTGAGATGCCGGAACCACACCCCGAACAGACCGAGACCATCTGCCAGACCCGCCTGAACCACCTGCCGAGCACGCCGGAACCACCTACTCGACTCGCTGGAACCACCTACCTGACACGCTAAAATCACCTGTCGGGAATGCCACAACCACTTGGTGGACACTCCGGAATCATCTGCCGGACATGCCAGAACCAGCTCTCAGACACACCAGAACCACGTGCAAGACACGCCGGATGCATCTGCTGATCATGCCTGAGCCAAATGCTCGACTTGCCAGAAACACTTGCCAGACACGCCAAAATCACCTGCCGGGTACGCCAGAACCACGTGGCGGACACTGCGGAATCACCTTTCTGGCATGCCGGAACCAACTCTCAGATGTGCCAGAACCTCGTGCCGGACACGCCAGAACCACATGCCGGAAAGACCGGAAACAGCTGCTGGACACGCCGGAACCACCGGCTCGACTCGCCGGAACCACCGCCGGACATGCCAAATGACATGCCGGCTACGCCAGAACCACTTGGCGAACACTCCGGAATCACCTGTCGGGCATGCCAGAACGACCTCTCAGACTTGCCATAACCATGTTCCGGACACGCCAGTACCACCTGCCGAGTATGCCGGAACCACATGATCCACTCCCCAGAACCACCTGCTGGACACGCCAGAATCACCTGCCGGCTACGCCAGAACCACTCGGCAGACACTCCGGAACCACCTGCCGGGCATGCCGGAACCACCTCTCAGAGGTGCCAGAACCACATGCCGGACACTCCGGAATCACCCGCCGGGCATGCCGGAACCATCTCTCAGACGTGCCAGAACCATGTTCTGGACACGCCGGTACCACCTGCCGAGCTCGCCGGAACCACCTGCTGGACACGCCAAAATCACCTGCTGGCTACGCCAGAACCACTCGGCAGACACTCCGGAATCACATGCGGGGCTGGCTGGAACCACCTGCCGGTCACGCCAACATCACCTTTCAGCTACGCCAGAACCACTTGGCGGACACTCCGGAAACACCTGTCGGGCCGGCCGCAACCACCTCTCAGACGTGCCAGAACCATGTGCCTGAGATGCCGGAACCACTCCCCGAACAGACCGAAACCACCTGCCAGACCCGCCTGAACGCCCTGGCTAGCACGCCTGATCCACCTGCTCAACTAGCCGGAACCACCTTCCTGACACGCCAAAATCACCTGCCAGGTATACCAGAACCACTTGGTGGACACTCCGGAATCATCTGCCGGACATGCCAGAACCAGCTCTCAGACACACCAGAACCACGTGCCAGAGACGCCGGAAGCACCAGCTGAGCATGCCTGATCCACCTGCTCGACTCGCAAGAAACACCTGTCGGACAGGCGAAAATCACCTGCCGGGTACGCCAGAAACACTTGGCGGACGCTCCGGAATCAGCTGTCGGGCGTGCCGGAACCACCTCTCAGACTTGCCAGAACCATGTTCTGGACACGCCGGTACCACCTGCCGAGTATGCCGGAACCAGCTGATCCACTCCCCAGAACCACCTAGTGGACACGCCAAAATCAACTGCTGGCTACGCCAGAACCTCTCGGCAGACACTCCGGAATCACATGCCAGGCATTCCGGAACCACCTCTCAGAGGTGCCAGAACCAAATGCCGGACACTCCGGTATCACCTGCCGGGCATGCCGGAACCACCTCTTAGAGGTGCCAGAACCACATGCCGGAGACTCTGGAATCACCTACGGGGCATGCCGGAACCACCTTCTGGAAATGCCTGAATCACCTGCCGGACATGCCGGAACCACCGGCTCGACTCGCCGGAACCATTGCCGGACATGCACAATCACCTGCCGGCTATGCCAGAACCACTTGGGGAACACTACGGAATCACCTGCCGGGCATGGCGGAACCACCTCTAAGACATGCCGGAACCACATGGCAATGACACTGGAAGCACCTGCCGAGCACGCCAGAACCACCTGCTCGACTCGCCAAAACCACCTGCTGGACATGCCAAAATCACCTTCCGGCTACGCCACAACCATTTGGTGAACTCTTCGGAATCACCTGCCGGGCTGGCTGGAACCACCTGCCGGTCACGCCAACATCACCTGCCAGCTATGCCAGAACCACTTGGCGGACACCATGGAAACACCTGTCGGGCCGGCCGGAACCACCTATCAGACGTGCCAGAACCATGTGCCTGAGATGCCGGAACCACACCCCGAAAAGACAGAAACCACCTGCCAGACCCACCTGAACCACCTGCCGAGCAGGCCGGAACCACCTACTCGACTCGCTGGAACCACCTACCTGACACGCTAAAATCACCTGCCAGGTATGCCACAACCCTTTGTTGGACACTCCGGAATCATCTGCCGGACATGCCAGAACCAGCTCTCAGACACACCAGAATCACGTGCCAGAGACGCCGGAAGCACCAGCTGAGCATGCCTCAGCCACCTGCTCGACTCGCAAGATACACCTGTCGGACAGGCGATAATCACCTGCCGGGTACGCCAGAAACACTTGGCGGACGCTCCGGAATCAGCTGTCGGGCGTGCCGGAACCACCTCTCAGACTTGCCAGAACCATGTTCTGGACACTCCGGTACCACCTGCCGAGTATGCCGGAACCAGCTGATCCACTCCCCAGAACCACCTAGTGGACACGCCAAAATCAAGTGCTGGCTACGCCAGAACAACTCGGCAGACACTCCGGAATCACAGGCCAGGCATGCCGGAACCACCTCTCAGAGGTGCCAGAACCACGTGCCGGACACTGCGGAATCACCTGCCGGGCATGCTGGAACCACCGTGCTGGACATGCCGGAACCACCTGCAGGACATGCCGGAACCACCTGCCGGACATTCCGGTACCACCGGATCGACTCGCTGGAACCATTGCCGGACATGCAATATCACCTGCCGGCTACGCCAGAACCACTTGGCGAACACTCCGGTATCACCTGCCGGGCCTGCCGGAACCACCTCTCAGAGGTGCCAGAACCACATGCCGGACACTCCGGAATCACCTGCCGGGCATGGTGGAACCACCTCTAAGACATGCCGGAACACATGGCAATGACACTGGAAGCACCTGCCGAGCACGCCAGAACCACCTGCTCGACTCGCCAAAACCACCTGCTGGACACGCCAAAATCACCTTCCGGCTACGCCACAACCATTTGGTGAACACTTCGGAATCACCTGCTGGGCTGGCTGGAACCACCTGCCGGTCACGCCAACATCACCTGCCAGCTATGCCAGAACCACTTGGCGGACACCATGGAACACCTGTCGGGCCGGCCGGAACCACCTATCAGACGTGCCAGAACCATGTGCCTGAGATGCCGGAACCACACCCCGAAAAGACCGAAACCACCTGCCAGACCCACCTGAACCACCTGCAGAGCAGGCCGGAACCCACCTACTCGACTCGCTGGTACCTTACCTACCTGACACGCTAAAATCACCTGCCGGGTATGCACAACCCCTTCGTGAACACTCCGGAATCATCTGCTGGACATGCCAGAACCAGCTCTCAGACTCACCAGAACCACGTGCCACACGCCGGAAGCACCTGCTGAGCATGCCTGAGCCAAATGCTCGACTTGTAAGAAACACCTGCCAGACACGCCAAAGTCACCTGCCGGGTACGCCAGAACCACGTGGGCGGACACTCCGGAATCACCTGTCGGGCATGCCGGAACCACCTCTCAGCAGGTGCCAGAACCACATGCCGGACACTCCGGAAGCACCTGCCGAGCACTCCAGAACCACCTGCTCGACTCTCCACACCGAAAACGACCTGCCGGACACGCCAAAATCACCTGCCGGGTACGCCAGAACCACTCGGCAGACACTTCCGGAATCACCTGCCCGGCTTGCTGGAACGCACCTGCCGGTCACGTCAACATCACCTGCCGGCTGCAACGCCAGAACCACTTGGCGAGCACGCCGGAACCACCTGCTCGACTCGTCTGAACCACCTACCGAACATGCCAAAATCACCTTCCGGCTATGCCAAAACCACTTGGTGGACCTCTGAATCCCCTGCCGGGCATCATAGAACCACCTCTCAGACGTGCCGAACAACGTGCCGGAACACGGACCCCCTCCCCGTAAGACCGAACCACCACCTTCCGAATGCCAGAAGCACGTGACAGAGACGCCGGAAGCACCTGCCGAGTACGTCGGAAACACCTGCTGAAGTCGCCTGAACCACCTGCGGGCCACGCCAAAATCAACTGCCGGCTACGCCAGAACCACTCGGCAGACACTCGGAATCACACTCCCCAGGCATTCCGCGACCCACGTCTAGAGGTGCCCGAACCACATGCCATTCACTCTGGATCACCTGCCGGGCATGCCGAACCACCTCTCAGATCTGCCAGAACCCATTTGCCGACCCCACGCCGGAACCACCTGCCGAGTACTGCCGCTGAAATCCTGCTCCACTCCCCAAACCACCTGCTGGACACGCCAAAATCACCTGCCGGCTACACCAGAACC